>NW_021637348.1:0-22801 GCF_004799145.2 Neltuma alba
AGGGGGGAAGCGGCGGCGTTCCCGGCGTCGGCACGGTGAGCATGTCGGCTCTTGGGACTAGCAAGGACGTAGCCAAAAGCCATGAATGATATAAATACTGTTAAACCCAATGCTTGGACACCCGGCGTCAGGCGTGCCTTGGTTGTTGGAATTGGACTTCAAGTTCTTCAGCAGGTGATTACTTTAACGTCAACTTACAGATCTTCTGATCTATACATATCTTTACTTTTTACGTCAGTTTCTTTTCGAACTTCATGAGAATTCTACGGGCAAATACTCTAGAGGAATGTTACTTTTATGTCTCAGGACTATGACAAGAATATGTTCATGATAGTCACTGTCCAAGCAGTCAAACAACCAAAAATCAATACTTCAACAAATTTTAATCCCTTAGATCTAAATGTCCATCTTGATAAACTAGCAGGTAAATAAGCTAGGGATTTTTCGTGATTGTGGTTGTTATAAGGATGATTGAATTAATGCGCGCGCGCGCGCACACATATTTTGCAGGCCGCTGGCATAAATGGGTTTCTGTACTATGGACCTCAAGTTCTTGAGAAGGCAGGAATAGGCGCTCTTCTCGCCAATTTGGGCTTTTCTGCAACATCTGCCTCGTTACTTGTTAATGTCGTCATCACATTCTGCATGCTTCCTTGTATAGGTATTTCCATGAAGCTCATGGACATTGCGGGCAGAAGGTACATATGTCTAAATATCTCTTTTAATATATATCTTTTAATATATAAAACTCGTTGTTTATCTACTGAACTAACATTTCGTCATAAAATAAGAACAAAGTACTCTTAAACTTTTGACTACTGAATGAAGGGAAGAAACATGACTGTAGATAGCCTGGTAACCTTTTGGCTTCTCAAGATTTAACTATAACGCTTCATCCACAAACCATTACAAATAGGTAAAATATATTAGTTAAAATTAAAATCTGAAGACAATATTTGTCGCTTGATACGAATCCTTTGTTTGTCATCTTGATTTTTCCTCACACAGCTTGCACTTGTAGGTGACGTTCACTTTATGCAATTTAGAGGATGAAAAGTTTTGTTTTAATATTTGGGGATTGAAGTGATGGTTAAACTTTCATCTTCGGCCGGAAACCATATAGTGTGGTTCTGTTTAAACGAGATTAACATTAAAAGTCATGTAACTTTCTATCTTTCTTTGAATGCATATCATAGATGAATGTCGAAGTCTAGCTAGAAGACTCGAATCCTTGGGGTAGGTTATATATATGGACCAACTTTATTGTAGGTTTCAATTCAAAAGTTTATTCTTTTTCATTGACAGCCACTCGTGTGTGTGTCTATGTGTATAAATATAGTGTCTCATGAATTACACGAATTGCAGGTCAATAATGCTGTACACAGTGCCCATTCTGATAGTGTGTCTGGTGGTCCTCGTGGTACGTGACTACATGCGCCTAAGTTCTGTGGTGAACGCAGCGATAACTGCTCTGAGTGTAATAGTGTACGAGAGCGTATTCTGCATGGGATTTGGAGTGATTCCCAACATCATGTGTGCAGAAATCTTCCCTACCAGTGTTCGAGGAATCTGCATTTCTATATGTTGTGTTTCGTTCTGGATCTCAACCTTGATCCTCACTTCTGTTTTCCCTTCGTTGCTTCAATTGGTTGGTCTTTCTGGTGTGTTTGGAATGTTTGTTGTTGGGTGCATCGTGTCTTGGCTCTTTGTTTACTTCAAAGTCCCTGAAACTAAAGGCATGCCTCTGGAAGTCATCACTGAGTTCTTCGCCATTGGTGCTAGCCCTAGTTCTGATATTTCTACTTTTGCTGGAACCGGAAACTGAACTCGTCCAGTTCATCGTGTGAGTGTGTCGTTTGATTGAGAAGAGTGATGTACGTAATCTTCTTTTCTTTCCGTAACTGTACAAGGCACAATTGATCTATGTATACATATATGACTCGACATCTGATGATGAAGTTTTTTGGAACATTGGTATGGCTTTAATTTGTTTTGATTCTATCGTGTCAGACTATGAGTTGCTTTTTATATGATACTGCTGTGTCATAAGGATCTAACAATAGGGCATGATTTTTATAAATTAATAAAGCTTGTTAAAATTATTCGTAATAAAAATTATTAGTTAGAACATCAGTTTATTTAGTAAGTTAAGAAGTTTTATAATTTTAGGCATACTAAGTAAAAAAAATTAATATTTTAAATAAAATATGTTATATTATGAAATATGTTAAGAATTTTTACAATAAGAATTAGAGAAGGAACTCCTACACTAAGGGGAAAAAATATGTGCCAAATCACCCCACTCAGTTTTGGCCAAAAAATCACCGAAGTAAGTTGAATATGAAGACTGAAGAACAAGTTGCAAGCATCAAGAAAATATATTTAAAACGTAATTCCAACCCTCACTTAGGCTTCTTGGTTTTTGTTTTTTTTTTTTCCGGGTAAACAAGAGGGCAAAAGCCTAAAAGACTAAAAACAAACTGATGAGACTAGATCCCAAACATTCAGTATCAAATAAGGTCCTCAAATAACCAAGGTTTAAATTCTTATTGAGAGAAGTGCCCACATTTAGTACCTGACAGTGTCTAGAATAGGATTGTCAACAAAAAAAGCAATGTCCTCAAATGTGGAGGACAAGAATCGAAAAGAGAAGAGTTTCATAAAACTCCTTTGGGCAACGAATCTGCAAGTTGATTCTGCTCCCTTGATATGTGCTGTACTTCAAGGTCCCAGTCATTCATCATTAACTTTTTTATTTGGGGGACAAAGTAAGCTCTCTGAGTTGTTGTCTTTTTTCTTCAACAAATCAATTGAGATTTTTAAATCGGATTCCAAAATCACCTTCTTGAAACTAAGATCCCAAGCGAATTTAAGTCCCTTGAAGTTGTCTATACATGCATAATGCATGTGTGTATTATTGTCGAGTGCAGACTTCATAAATAAATTTTATCCATTAATTATAATACAATAGTTCCCATAATTAATGTATGGTGTCATTTGTCATTTTGTGCGTGTATATATTCGGTTTAAAATATAAGCTAAACTTTATTTATTATATTTATCAAGAAATTAATTAAAATCAATTTAAACAATAAATGTGGAAGACATATATTTGTTTTTCCTAATATACCCTTATTAATAAAGAGAATAAGTAAAAGATATAATAAATAAATTAAAGAAGAAAAACAATATACGAGGATAAAATTGAAAAAAATTTATTAAATACTTAGATAAAAATAAATGTTATCTTATAAAAAAATTAACTTTTTAAAGAAAGTTTAGTTTACATTTTGAATCAAGGAATGTGCCTGTATATGCTTTGAGTATAATTTCGTGTGCATACATGTATTATGCTTTGATGTTTAATTTCCAAAGCACTCTTAAAGTGAAAATACTCATGACCGCCCTCCCGCGAGTAGCCCAGTCTTGCGCGATAACTATGGATGTCACTTGCAACGAACGGCACCGGAATATTCTCGCCGTCTTTACGGTCTGATTGAGAATTTGAGATAGCTTAAAGAGGCTTCTTTTCATTTGATTTTCAACGTCAGACCGGCCTTCTACGTGTCGCTCCATCTGCTACACGATTAGATCAATGGCTAGATTTGAATGAAGAGGAGAGGTTTGCAGAGGAGAGAAACCATTTGGCCTGGAACAGTGTTAGAAACGGGGAAGGCAATTCCGAGCTCAAGCTGACTCGCTAGGGTTTTAGACTTGAGAGATTCAATATTGTTTCTCTCATAGGGTGAAATTCAAATTTGGCAGTGAAAATGAATACTAGCGATTCTCAGAAGGACCCGAATGCTCTGGAGAATCGACCCGGGATCCTTGTGATTGGATCTTCCAATGTTGGCAAACGCACACTCTTATCCCGTTAGTTTCTCTCTTCTGTCTATATTCTGCCACCGCCATTCTAATAGCCTTCTCAGATATCGATAACCAAGTTTAGTTTTTTTCATGACAAACCAATAATTAAGCTCAGTTGCTTCTATATTTTGCGTGAAAGATTTTGCCACACTTTGGTTTGCATTAAATTTTTACTGTTGCCTTCTTAGAAGATTTAATTTAGAGCCGTGCCTGTCATCTAATTCATGAGATTAACTCATTGTCAATGTTCAATGATTGGATATGGCTTTTACTTGAATGACCCGTACAGAAGTGTGTTTTTTTATCTTCTGGATTTTAAACAAGATTTTGTACCAAGGCTGTGATGTTTATGTTAATCCTATGTTATTGACTCCACCATTCTTGGATTACAACTGTATTTGATTTTTTGTGGCGCAAATTGATTTGATGTACTCTGTTGACTTTAGGATTGCTCTCTACTGATTTTGAAGATGCTTCCGATTCTGCCTCTGATGTGTCTGTCCATGGGTATGTTGCTCGTGAATATTTTCTGTATCTCATTGCTTAACAATATCTCTTCAGAACTCCCTGAGTGTATGTTTTATGCAATTAACAGGTGGACTATCAATACCAAGTACTATACTGCTGATGTTTCTGTATGGATGACTCATCTTAGTGATGACTTTTCTGTTCGGAACCTGCCCATATCGCACCAATTGACTGCTTTGGTTATGGTTTTTGACATGAACGATGTTAGCATCCTTCTCTTGACACACTTTTTTTTTTGTTGGGTTTAATTTGTGTTCCTGTGTAGTTCTTGGGTAAAGAGTTATGTGATCCTTAATCATGTGTCAATTTGTTCTTGAACTATATTCTTGTTTTCCATGAAGATATATGGGCGTTAGCAATGAAAAAGTTGATGTAACACGTCTTTGATCTTCCTAAACAATGTGCAGTTATCTTCTCTAGCTGCACTCCAGGATTGGGTATCACGCACTGATATTCAAAACTTCGAGATATTATTATGTATTGGAAACAAAGTGGACCTGGTTCCAGGTCATCCAGTTCATGCTGAATACAGAAGACGACTACAGAAACTGAAAGACTCTGTTGTTGATCCTTGCTCTGAGTCCACGGAGTATGGAATATCTGACTCTGAAGGAACTAGTTTATTGGGGAATGAAGGTCCAACATGGGATTCCAGAAGATCTTGTTCAGAATGGTTCACTGAGCATGGCATTGAATTCATTGAGGCGTGCGCTTCCAATGCCGATTTTGACAAATGTAAAACTTGTTTGCCTTTCTGTTGTAATGATCTAGTCCGCTATCTAATATGACGTGGATTCCCCTCAATTTCAGAGATATGCTCAGTTTCTCATGTAGTCATATAGATGAGTTAGAATCATAATGCATGAAGATTGTCAGTTTCATACTGCAATTAGTTATTGAAGGATGACACATAATATCATTTTAGAACACCATCATGAACGATGGAAGATTATTTCCAAATCGTACTACATCAATACATGAATTGTGTCACTGAAATAAAATAAACAATTGTTGGCAGGCTTGTCTGTTGATGGTGATTCACAAGGAGTTGAACGGTTATTTGGTGCTCTTTCTGCTCATATGTGGCCTGGGATGATCTTCAAGTCTGGTGATAAAATAAGTGAACCATCAATACCTCAGAAAGGTTTTTCCTCTGTTAATTCTTCCCGTTTCTCGGAGGAGGCTACGTGCCACTGCCTTCTATATATTATATGTGCTTTACTATTTATGGTTTTTTCTTTCAGAGTCTTCTTCAGAAGAATCTGATTATGAATTGGAGTATGAAGTCCTATCTGATGGTTCAGCTGATCCTTGGGATGACACAGAACAAAGATGGGTTTCTGCTACTCCCGTAGATGCTGGAAAATCAGTTTCACAAAACAACCCCATCTCAGATTCTGAACTCAAAGATGGAACCAGGTCTGATAAACATTTACAACCATCAACTTCAAGCACTGTATTGCAGGATGAGGGTGACAAGGAAGTTGGGGATTCTGAAGAAGATGGGGTATCAGGCAAAGGTCTTGACTTAGAGGATTTGGAACAGCTAATGTCAGAGATAGGCAATATGCGTGCTGGCTTAAGACTGATGCCTGATTTCCAGAGAAGGGAAATGGCTGCAAAGTTGGCCTTGAAAATGGCTTCCGTGTTTGGGGGAGGTAGCGACGATGAAGATGAACTGTAGAGAATAAATTGTCTTCTGCTTATGAGATTCTGATAGATGTGTCTGATGAATGTCATTGTTTGGAATCTTATAAGCGCCATCTCTCTTACACAAAAATCCGAGGTTTTCTCATGCTCTTTGCGACTCATGGTTATATTTCCGGAACAGAACATTCCGTTCAAAATTGAATCTCTAGTCATGTTCATGGTGCCTTTCAGGGTTTTAATGCTGTGACATGCTCAGATAATTTATTATACAAAGTGCGAGCATTTACAGAGTGTTTTAAAGATCTGGTCTTGATTTTTTCTTCTCGGTCTGTAAAAATATAGATCAAATCCAAGTTGCACTTAGGGATGGACGAAAGTGACATATTTTCGTACCTGCACACTTTGTTTTTCCTGCTGGTCTTAGGTTTAGTGGGGTAAGAGATTGGAGCTGTTATTATCAGTTCAGGGGATAGTGGCGTGTGAGATACTGAGATATTTAAACCTGATAAGGTGTTTGGCAAAACAACAACGGGAAAAAAAAAAAAACAAAGAAAGAAACTGATAGAGCGGGTAAGGTAGTTTGTCCGAAATGAGTGCCCCGTGGTTCGCGGAGAAAATTACGTCCAAGGACCTAGAAAGTTAAGCTAAATATTTCCTTGGTGAAACTAGGAGTATTCTTCGCCAATGTGTCGGGCCTACTCAAGAAATAACAACAATTTGGTGTTGAAATAACGAGTATCCTTCTTAAAGAGTGTTCACATTAGAATTTTTAAGATCGCGAGATTTTAAATATAGTCCTCTTTTGGTAATACTAAAGAGAGAAATGACGTAAGCAGCATGGAAAGTGGGTATGGACTATAAAGTCGCTATTTTTTAAAGAGAATTATTATGAAATTCTGGATGAGAAGTATAATTATTTAAAAGTTTCAATAATAATAAAATAATCTATAATGATAAGTTTTAAAACAATAAATAAAAACTGCTCAAACTTATTACTACCTCTGGTTCTAATTATGAGAGTTAGTTGATTAATTTGAAGAGATTAAGAAAAGAAGTTAAGTTAGTTATTTGTAATAAATATATATTATTTTTCTTAAAATATCCTTATTAATCAAGTGTATTGGCTAAAATTATCATTAGAATTAATTTGAAAAAAATGTATAAATATAATAAACAAAATGGATTAAAGTCTTATATTTAGAATCAAAATAAAAATCAAATAAAATCTTATATATTAAAAACCGAAAGCAGTACTTTCTAAAGAATCAGTTTCTAAGAGAAAGGAACGAGAAGAGAAGAGGAGAGAATAATAAATGCAGGGAAAAGGTATGCAGAAAGAGAAGGAAAAGCAATGCGATGGAGTTTATCCCGATTTGAGTTGAAAACAATAAAGAGTGACCTCATCAAGCCATCATTGGGTTTGGATGTAACAGCTGAATTGACACTCACCGTCCTGTTTTAATCTCATCATGTTCCCACCTCATCTGGCAAAATTTATCGGCTGTTACTTTTCTACCTTTGTGTTCCCACTACAGCTAAACTACAGCACAATAAAAACAAAACCTGAATTTTTTTTTAAAAAAAAAATTATGTTTGATCTGTGCTCTCTTCAATCTATAGATATTTTAAGGAAAGAATGTAGGTGAAGTACTAGTTTAAAATTGTAAAGCCATCGTGTTCAGCGGAAAGAGCAGAGAGGGAGAAGCTTCGAGACTCTCAAATGGAGAACCCCAGCCGTCGTCCGGTTGACGACCTTCGCCTTTATTTGCCTTCGTCACCGTCGGAGTTCATAGTCACTGTCACTGTCTCCTCCACCGTTCAAGCGGAGAGAGCAGAGGGGGGGAAGCCTCGAGACTCTGAAATGGAGAGCCCCAACCGTCATCCGGTTTGCGTCGTTGACCTTCATATGTGTTTGCCATCGCCGGTGTTCAGAGTCCATGGCTCCTCCACCATTCAAGCGGAGAGAGCAGAGCGGGGGAAGCCTCGAGACTCTGAAATGGAGAGCCCCAACCGTCATCCGGTTCGCGTCGTTGACTTTCGTATGTGTTGGCCACCGCCGGTGTTCACAGTCCCTGTCTCCTCCACCATTCAAGCACATGACAATATATCAGGGATGCCTCCGGATGATGTTGTTGAAATCGCATATAATGTTTCGAGAGACTTGGAGATAAAAGATTGGAACAGTGTTGGAGCTCCTGGTCGCGATGAAGATGATCGCCCTTCGCAAAACATTTTAAATTTTGGGAATTTTATTTATAATGGGGGAAGTTTTGCAGGCAATAGCACCGGCAGTATCAACGGTAACAATAACCAGTAAGGTCGGCCTCAGAGCAACGTTAACCAGTGTGTAGAATGTGTTATTTTCACCAATAAGACGGAGGATAACTTGGATCTCCCTTCTTAATCCCGATAATTTTGGGTTATTAGTTAATCTCCCAAATGAGGGATTTAGTTACCCCTAAGAGGGTTATTGTATCTCATTGATATTAATGACATTTCATTTTCTTTATTCTCGTTTCTTTACAAAACATAATAGATGAACAATCATATCTAGGTTTCTTATTCACCTCTCTCTCTCTAAGCACTTTTCTTCTATCATGTACCTATTATATTCTTTACGGAGGTCAGACTTCACAATGTATAAAGCCTCAAGGAAAGTGTTGTGTCATTTGTACTACAAGGTTAGACTCTCCAAAATTGTGTGCACGTGGACATAGATGAACCAATTTTATGTGACATTTTCAAATTAATATACAAGTAGGCTTTAATGTGGAAGAAATTCTGCGCAAGTATATTCGCTATGCTCTGAATGAGAAACCATTTAACCCTGATGTGGTAGCTGATTTAATTCAGCTGAGGAGAGCTTCTATGTTAAATGACTCCCAAGTTGCGGAGATTCTGAATGAAATCTCACGACGAATTGTGCGAGACAAAGGTAAGTTACTCCTCATATAGCATAGGTCAGTGGAGTAGTTTTGGGTTAACCTCAGGTCCTGCTATAAATATTATGATGTAGGGAACAAAATTTGTACATGGATTTTATTATGTCTAATGAGTTTTGGCTGCAGGGAGTGCTACTCATATAAGAATGTCATTCTAAATGAATGTTGGTTTCCATCCAGGAAATTTGCACTAAAACAGTGGTGGTTCATTAGAGTAATCTTAGGTCATGTTTGGTATGAGGTATTAAAGTTTAAGGGATTGGGAATGGAGTTGGGAATGGGAATGGGCATGGGATTGGAGTTGGTATTGAGTTTTAAAATTATGTTTGGTATGGGATGGGATTAAGAAAAAATAGGTAAGACCCAACTCAAATGAAAATTAGGAAAAAGACATAACTGCCCTGGTCTTCTTCCGTTCCTTGACCTTCCAAAAATCCATCCCCGCTGGGTGGCTGAGTACCCATCAATAGAATGAATCAGGAAAATATGGGGGGGAAAAGGCAAAGCAGAAATTAAAATCAGAAACATAAACCGTAAAATTGAAATCTAAGCACCCAATGCAGAATCGTCAATGGCGTCAGACCTGGAAGGCTCGTAGGCTTCAATTTTTTTAATTCATTTGAAGTACAAGGTATGGGTTTTAATTCATTTGAATCAAAGGTCTTGTCTGCTTCATTTACCAAAAGGGTTTGCCATTTTGGACGCAATCTTATTTTAACCACTAGGTTTTTGTTATTGCAATGGAAATCAAAGATCGAAATGCTCTCAGACACAGGAAATGGAGAAGACGAACTGGAGATCAAAGATCGAAGCTCAGATTGAGGGGAGAAGGATGAAGATTGATTAGTAGTTTGTATGTGAATAATGTTTTGCTAATGTTGGGAGACTCGGCAATTTGAAAATATAAATCAATTTTAAGGGAGTAGACCTTATATGAATGGTTTGGAAGTTTGTGTTTGGATAGTGATCTCTAGAAGATGTCATTACAATTAAAGGTGTGTTGTAGCTGACCTTAAATCATAATTTTGAGAAGTAGCAACTTGAAAGCCATAGAGCGATGATGAGATAGAATTGATCCTTCTTTCATTACCTGTCTTCCATCATACCCAACTACTGCTTATTGTGAATGAATCCAATATTTTTACCCATTGTAATTAAATGAAAATGTCTTAAGATTTTGGATTCACGATTTATTGTTATTTCATTCTCTCTGACTTCTATTACATTGTATTTTAATGTTTTTAGGCCCTGTAGTCATGGATGCATCAGGCTATACAGAGAAGAGTTTCAAGAGAAAACTTGCTGTTCAGGCTCTTTTTGGAAAAGTCTTCTATTTATCTGAGGTGTGTGGCTGGACAGTCAGTATAAATTAACATTCTTCCTTTGATGCAAAATATGAAATTTGTTGAAGAACAACTAATTTCGTTAATTTATGGCATCATAGCATTCCCTTTCATCATGGCGGTGCTCATCCTTCTGTACTGCTCCGTACTGGACGTTTTTCTTTATCTTCTGGTACTTGGATACAGCGTCAGGAGCGTGCTTTAAAGAGAATTTCGGGCCTCAACTATGGCTACTATGCTGGCCATTGTGAGCTAATCTTTGTTTTGAAGTCACATTTCTCTTGACTGATAACTATCTTTTGGCAGAGGATTATAGCAGCACCTATACTGTCGTTTTAGTAATTATGCATGAAGATGGTCAGTTTCATACTGCAATTTGTTATTGAAGGATGACACATAATATCATTTTAGAACACCATCATGAACGATGGAAGATTATTTCCAACTCGTACTACATCAATACATGAATTGTGTCACTGAAATAAAATAAACAATTGTTGGCAGCCTTGTCTGTTGATGGTGATTCACAAGGAGTTGAACGGTTATTTGGTGCTCTTTCTGCTCATATGTGGCCTGGGATGATCTTAAAGTCTGGTGATAAAATAAGTGAACCATCAATACCTCAGAAAGGTTTTTCCTCTGTTAATTCTTCCCGTTTCTCGGAGGAGGCTACGTGCCACTGCCTGCTATATATTATATGTGCTTTACTATTTATGGCTTTTTCTTTCAGAGTCTTCTTCAGAAGAATCTGATTATGAATTGGAGTATGAAGTCCTATCTGATGGTTCAGCTGATCCTCGGGATGACACACAACAAAGATGGGTTTCTGCTACTCCCTTAGATGCTGGAAAATCAGTTTCACAAAACAACCCCATCTCAGATTCTGAACTCAAAGATGGAACCAAGTCTGATAAAAATTTACAACCATCAACTTCAAGCACTGTATTGCAGGATGAGGGTGACAAGGAAGTTGGGGATTCTGAAGAAGATGGGGTATCAGGCAAAGGTCTTGACTTGGAGGATTTGGAACAGCTAATGTCAGAGATAGGCAATATGCGTGCTGGCTTAAGATTGATGCCTGATTTCCAGAGAAGGGAAATGGCTGCAAAGTTGACCTTGAAAATGGCTTCCGTGTTTGGGGGAGGTAGGACGATGAAGATGAACTATAGAGAATAAATTGTCCTGTGCTTATGAGATTCTGATGAATGTCATTGTTTGGAATCTTATAAGCGCCATCTCTCTTACACAAAAATCCGAGGTTTTCTCATGCTCCTTGCGACTCATGGTTATTTTTCCGGAACACACATTCCGTTCAAAATGGAATCTCTAGTCACGCTCACGGTGCCTTTTCAGGGTTTTAATGCTGTGACATGCTCAGATAATTTATTATACAAAGTGCAAGCACTGTACAGGGTGTCTTAAATATCTGGTCTGGTGCAGAGTGTTTTAAATATCTGGTCGTGATTTTTTTTTCTCGGTCTGTAAAAATATCTCGTAGTGTCAGTTATGCGCTTTTTAGATAAGATCAAATCCAAGTTGCACTTAGGGATGGGCGAAAGTGACATATTTTCGTATCTGCACACTTTGTTTTTCCTGATTTGCAGGTCTCAGGTTTAGTGGGGTAAGAGATTGGAGCTGTTATTATCAGTTCAGGGGATGGTGGCGGGTGAGATACTGAGATATTTAAACCTGATAAGGTGTTTGGCCAAAAAACAAAAAGAAAAAACTGTTTGAGCGGGTAAGACAGTTTGTCTGAAATGAGTGCCCCGTGGTTCGGAGAAAATTACGTCCAAAGACCTAGAAAGTTAAGCTAAAGATTCTTTGGTGAAGCTAGGAGTATTCTTCGCCAATATGTCGTCCCTACTCGAGAACTAACGACAATTTGGTGTTTGAAATAACTAAGACTCCTTCTTAAGGAGAGTTTACATTAGAATTTTTAAGACCTCGAGATTTTAAATATAAATAATTTTGTCCTCTTTTGGTAATACTAAAGAGAGAAAGGATGTAAACAGCATGGAAAGTGAGTATGGAGTATGAAGTCACTATTTTTTAAAGAGAATTATTATGAAATTCTAAGTAAGAAATATAATTATGTAAAAGTTTCAATAATGATAGAGTAAATGGTAATTGCTCAAATTTATGACTTCCTAAAAAATCAGTTTCTAAAGAAAGAGGAGAGAAGGGAAAAGGGATGATGATGAATGCAGGGAAAAAGTAGGCAGGAGGGGAAGCAATGTGATGGGGTTTATCCCGTCTTGGGTTGGAAACAATGAAGAGTGGCCTCATCAAGCGATCATTGGGTTGGATGTAACAGCTGAACTGACACTCATTTTCCTTCCTTAATCTCATCATGCTCCCACCTCATCTGGAAAAACTTGTCGACTGTTACTTTTCTACTTTCGTGTTCCCACTACAGCTAAACTATAGCAAAATTAAAACGAAACCTGAATTTTGAAAAAAACTTATATTTGATCTGTGCTCTCTTCAATCTGTAGATATTTTAAGGAAAGGCTGGTTAAAAAAAAAAGATATTTAAGGAAAGAGTCTAGTTGAAGTACTAGTTTAAAATTGTAAAAATTAAATTAAAATGCTGGTTTTGATCTTTCTATTTCGCTTTCCATTATTACAAAGAGGACAAGAGAGGACAACCTAGGAAGGACAATGATGTGGAGTCCCTCACACTTCATCCCCACCAAAAAAGCAAAAGGAAGAAGTAATTAAAGCAGATGCATTCAATTATCAGCTTTCTACTGGCATCACTAGCCCAATTGCTCATGCTTTCACCTTCTCTCTCTCTTCTCCTTCTTTTTCCCTTAACTTTCTAGGATGAATCATTTGAATTAAGTGCGGATAAGCTAAATTTAATATATTATCAGATGTTTAAAGTAAAATACATGAGTAATTCTAAACTGTGCATTTTTAAAGTTATACAAATCCCAGTTGCAATCCCTGTTACAGATATTTTCTTTGGAAAGGAAGCAGAGATAGGATCGATGCAATAGGGGGCCGCAGAGCCTAAATCGCATCTCTGCCTTCGCCATTACTTCAAATTTATATAAAATAAGAAAAATGAATAATGCTATTTATAATATACAAATATAATGTGTTGTGCTATGATACTTTTTCCCCATTCTTCACTTCGGGGGGTGTTTGGGTGATAATGATTTGAGAAAAAATCACCCAAACACTCTTAAAAAAACCAAAACCATAGTTTTGAGAAAAGTAAAAAAATTTTGTTTTTGGAAAAAAAAAAGAGAGTATGAGAGCCTATAGGATATATATCTTGTTGTTTTTTTTTTATAAACATATTTTTTTATAAATATATTTAATCTTATATCTTATAAATATTATACATATATTATTTATTAATTATATTATCTTATATATTATTATTATTTAATAAAAAATAATTAACAATTTTATTCTTTCAATTAAAATATATCATAAAATTTTTTTCTGTAATTATTATATTAACTTATGCCTTTTTAGTAATTTGTACATGTAAAAAGTGTTTCTGGTAACAACTATCCAAATACTCTCATTTCTCATAATCACTTTTTCACAAAATCTATTTTTCAAAAAATCTATTTTTTTCAAAATCTATTCTCCAGAAGCTATTCTCCAAACTATGATTTGGTTATATCCAAACACCCTTTGATCGCACTCACAAAGGCTTATACACACTGCCTCATGTTTAATCAAAGCTTAAAAAGTACTAGGTGGCCCCCACACTATGCTATAATTTTATATTAGATAGTACTTAAATCAAGTTTTTTGTATTTATTATAATTAGAACACATAGTCTGAAAAAGATGATATAATTAATATAAACAATTTGATGACCATTTTTTTTCCCAATTCACTCTTTGCTATTGGTTCAGTAATTTAACAAAAAAAAAAAAGTAAAAGAAGAGGGACGGGTGCCACCTATAACTGCTGAGCATTGAATAATAATAAAAACAATGCTCTTTAGTGATCTTTCTTGGTAATATCATTAATATGATTCCCAAATACATGTGTCCATAATTAATCACTTGATGGAATTGGGACATTCCACATAACGTGCATATTCCTCTTTTGAGGTGCAAAATGCAAATATGTGGAATGTAACAAAACCATGAAGCGATTAATTATGTACACATATATCTATTTGGGAATCATATTAATCATTTTATTAGAAAAGGATCAAGATCAACACATGGAATCTTTTAATTTCCCACACTTTTAAGAAGTCTGTACAGACGAAAGCTATTGTACAAATCAGGTTTCAGGGAGTTCATAAAAATAAAAAAAAAGCTTTAAGGATAGAAAATTATTTATATATAACTTAAAATCTAAGATAATTTTATACGGTTTAATTAATAACTTATAAAAAAATTACAATATTAAGAAATTTTACAGTAAGTGAACATCGTATAATTTTTTTAATAATTACATTACTTTTATATTACTTAAATTGTACGGCTTACGTCAGATTTCATAGGAAGTACTGAATTACGAGACCCGTAGTCTATTCAATTTCAATACGCACCGTTTAAACGCCCTTTTTCCCTTCCTCTAGAAGAGTAATCACGCGCGTGGGTCTATTTACGCGCCCAGCCAAGGGCACGTGACGTTCTCTTAAGATGTATGGCGGCCCTAATTAGCGAACGGTGGAGATTGTGAGGTAACAAGTGAGTAGGATGAGGCCACGTTTCACTTCTTCAAAATTCATTTGATGCCCTCTTGAATTTAGCTTCATCTGTTATTACGTGGAATCGAACGAATAATCCAGATCTTTGACTCGCGAATGGTGCTCCTTATCACTGAGTTATATATCTTATATAGCCGTCCAAATCATTGAGTGCTCCTCTACCCTGCTTTACTCCTTCATTTAAAATATAATACAATGTAAAATTTACAACAACTCATACTATGTATAAAAACTAATTTAATATTCAATTTATCTTAAATATGAAATTTTAATATATTTTATCTCTTATATTTATTTATTTTTTAAAATAATTCTCGTAATAGTTGTATATGCCAGATGTTTAATCAAATGTTATATTTTAGATAATATATAAAATCAGTAAGAATATTTTAAGAAAGACAAAACTTGATTATTATAAATAACTAACTAAATTAATTTTCTTATTTTAGTTGAATTAGTCAATTAGTTTTTATGTTAACAACTGAAGGTGTTATTATTTACATGGCAATGATAAGTTACCCCAATGTCAACACTTTCTGTATGCTGGGAGAAGTTCTAAATTTGAATCTGGTGTTAAGATGTTTTTGTGTGCATGTGTGTAGAGCATATAAATTTATGAGGCAAAAAAAAGCAAATTTGAAATGAATTTATTTGGTAAAAATATTTCAAAAGAAGGAGCAAAAATAAGCACGAGGTTTTATCAGAAAAAAATATATAAGCACGAGCTAGAAATGTGAATCCAATCTCCACTTTCCACTCCTTGGACACAAAAGGAAGAAAAAATAAAATAAAGGAGAGGAACAAAATGAGGGGGGAAAAACCATTGACGAAAACAAAAATATTACTCCCCCGCTGCGCTCGTGTATATAAAAGAATTCAGGAAGTCTCCTCCTAATACCAAATATATCTTATTGATTAAAAAGTTTTTTTATACACTTCATTAAATTGAATTTATTAAACATACTTTGTAACTTATATCTATGAAAAATAAATACTTTTAATTAATTTATGAATTAGTTATTTATTTCTTACATACAAATGCAAAAAGAAAAAGAAAAATGAAAACTCCTACATGGGGGAAAAAGGAGAGGGAAGTTTAGTTTAACGGATGCGGTTGGATCTCAGGTTTAAAAAAAAAAAAAAAAAAGATTTGGTTGGATTAGTTGGCTTACACGCAAACCCATGTTTCTCCCTCCCCTTTGTCCACCTCCTCTCTCTTACCATTGTTCTTCCCCCTTTAATGCTCAACCCATCACTTATCGACACCTCAATGCCTCCTTTTCCATTTATTTATAAATATAATTAAACCATCATGCTTAATTACACTACATCCGGCTTCAAAATTGTCTTTGGTAAGCACATATATTTTTATTGGAGGCAATCTAATCAGTCTTATTTGAGATATTATCAGGTATTAAATATAAATACCTCTCTAAAAAAAGATTCAAACACTGGTTTGTCACCTTATGATAGAGTGATTACTTTTGCTAAGCCTAATTCATTAATTAATTCAGAATTCATATTTTATTTCTTTTCAGACTTCTTTGTAAGGCGTGTGGAAATGACAAATGAGGATGTGTCCATGGGATAAAAAATAATATAAAATATTTTTATTTCACTTATAAATGATAAGTTACTACGTCTATCTGATTCTTAACATAAGAACTAGTTTAACATTCAATTTAGTTCTAAATATAAAACACCAATTTAATATGTCTCTTATATTTATCTATGTTTTTAGTATAGTTTTCGTAATAATTGTACATATTAAAAATTTTATCACATGATAGTTTTTGCTAATAAAAGTATTTTAAGAAAGACAACACCTATTTATTACAAATAACTAACTTGATTAGTTTTCTTAATCTATTCAAATTAACTAATCAGTTCTTAGATTAAATATTGAGGGAAAATAGTATAATTGGTATTATTTAAAATGATTGCTCATCCTTTTCCGGCCGAAATAAAATTGTTCATCTTTTTTTATAGTCACACTAGCTTGATCTTTGAGAACATTTTTAGGTCGTACATATTTTAAGAAGCACTAATGATAAATTTAAAACCACCACAAATGGACTAACCTTCACGATTGATTATCATTTAACTTTTCAGGGCCCCTTTTTTTAAAAAATATGTTACTATATTAAGGTCAACCTAACATTTTTCCCCCCCAAAATCTTTTATATTTTAGCCTATCTAAACTAATTAACCAAAGATCTTACTGGCCCAACAAAAGAAAGCTAACTGGACAAACCGTTCCTTCGGCATTTCGAACGCCGATGCGCCGATGCACCAGTCTCTTAAAATTAAATTATATACACTACTCGCCTTAAAAAATACCATATGGTACAGAGTCCATGAATAGAAAATTGTAATTTTTTTGTCCTTATTTGATTTACATGGATCATACTCCAATCATTTAAAACGTATGAGACAGTACATAATTTGGAAGATTACCAATTTGAAACATGAAAATTTGAAGGAAAAAAAAATCCAAATATCATCCCCCTAATTAGTCAAATCTAAGAAAGAAAAATTCTAGGATTACATTAAGAAAAAAAATACCAGTTTCTTTTTTTCAATTTATGGAAGGAATCCAACATTATCTCTGGGCCGTTGGTGGTGGCTAGTCGAGCTATTAGCATAATCATTATTAGCTGTAGTGGCATTATCATCATGTCTGGACTTGAGCTCTGGTTCACTACCGCTAGTTCCGGTAGCTTCACCGCCGCGAACCGCCGGGTAAAGGCCGCACCTACGGCACCTCGGAGGCAGAACAAGAATCTGCCGACACGAGGGGCACGAAGAGTGGGACCCAAGCCAGGTGTCTATGCACGCCGCGTGGAAGCCGTGGCCACACTGCGGAAGAACTCGGATCTCGTCAGCTCCGACGAATTCGGCCAAGCAAATCGCGCACTCCGACGCGGCCAACCACTTCTCAAATTGCTGTCAATGTAAGTGAATTTCGGCATGGATTGGAGCACCTTCTTCTTGAGACCTTTGTTGGCCAGAGACTGTCCCGGAGCTCCACCGCCGGCTCCGGATCCACCGCGACGGAACCAGGTGCATCGGCAGACAGCTATGAGGGCCACGGTGCATATGAGAGCGCAGAGCAGAGACGCGAGGATGACCACGAAGTCTGATTCCAAAGCGACGGCCTCCGGAGGCGGCGCTGCTGCGGTGATGGTGCAGCGGCGGCGACGGAGGTGGAGTTCTCAGTGGATTTGAGAATACGAGTCATGGGAAGGGCGTGAAAGGGTAAAGTGGCAATTGCGAGGTGGCTGTAAGAAGGACACAAGGGAGAGAGAAGTGGGTATTTATAATTGGGGATAAGAGACGATAGTGGCATAGAGGATGATTACCTCTCGTCCTCAAGTAAACAAAATGCTTGACTTATAAACCCCACAGCCACTCAACGGCCAACGTCTGGTTTCAGTGCAACTACACTGCTAATTCCTCTTCCCACTTTTGACTTGTCTGCCTTCTTAATACTTATTCGCGCACATCGTTACTTTTTTTTTAATATTACCTTCTCTTTTAATTATAAAAACTAATTGACTAATTTAAAAATTAAAAAAAATAATAAATTAGTTATTTAATAAATACGTGTTTTTTTTCAAAAAATATCCTTGTTAATCAAGGTGTTGATAAGAACTATCATTATTAGAAGACAATTTGGGAAAAAAATACATAAATATTAGAAACAAAGTGGATTGAGGTTTTATATTTATGACCAAAATAAAAGTCAAATGAGATCTTATATTAAGGACCGAAAGTAGTATTTTATATTTTAAATTTTTAAAACAATATAATTTGTTTATAATTTTTTATTTGAATTTGACTAATATTTAGTTTTTTATTTTTTTATTATTTCATTTCTTTCTTGACGCATTTCTTACTTACAATTTTTTTTAATCTTTTTTCTTATTTATTATAAAGGCATATTTAAAAATAAATTTACTTCTAATATATTTACTATTATTTTAAACTAATTTTAACTAATTATTTGCTATCTATGAATTAGTTTTTTAAACTTATAATAAGGATAGGAAGAGTATAACCATTAATTTGTGGAAAATTTTTGTTCTTCAATATAAATTATTTATTAATTTTTGGGAAAGAGAACAAGGGAAAGAATTGCGAGAATGATTTATAAATATAGGAGAGAAAAACTTTAGCGTGAATATTTAAAAATTTTTATCAGTTCAACATATCACTTACTACTTAGTATGTGAACATACCTTTTTACAAGACACTTTGAAAAAGCCATAAATAATTCTTATGAAACTTATCGAGATATTAATCAAGTTTTTCTTAAATATTACTCTTATTTTTATTAAGTAAGGGAGAGAATCATAATGGCAAATATAATTTTTTTATTTGATCTTAGTAAAATTAGAAAATTCATTATATTTTCAAACAAAGTTAATAGTTTAGTCAACCCTCCTCCGATTCAATGAAACTTTACAATAGTTTTTTTTTTTTTTGGGGGGCCAGAGGTTTATATTAGGATCACGGGAAGTGAGTTAGCTATGATTTTTTTAAAACTGTCCAATCTTTTATATTCGTCCTTATTTACTAGTGTCTCATTTAGAATATAGTATTAATTACACCCTAATTTTGAACATCTTTAAAAAGTGTTCTTAATTATCTCTTAAAAGAACGAAAATACCTTATATTTTTCTAACACGATACTTAGCAAAAAAATGCCGCATAATTTAAAAAGAGAGAGTGTTGCCCCTAAGACTCAAAGGCGTATTTTTATAATTAAATTATTTTTGGCAGGAAATGGTGTTATTTTGAAGGAACGAAAGGTCAAAATACACTGGCCTCTAATTAGCAGAGGTTGAAGTGGATAAAAATTTTCCGACGTGGTGTGGATATTTGATTTTGGTTTTTAGTTACTACATTTAATCAATTAATACATCAATCAATTGTAAAGCAGTACTCTGATTTCAGATCACATGTTTTGGCCTGTTAATGGGCAAAATGACAAAACTAAAATAAAGGCAATCTATAAAAACTATATTGACCCTATAATTTATTATTCTTTTGGCTGTTTTTTAAAAATACATATATTAAATAAAAATAAAATTATTAGTAATTAAATTGTAAGATAGAGTTAGTGAAGTTTATTAAGGTTCTCTCAATTCTGATAAATGAGTTAAAAATGTCTTGTAAATAGGATGAGCCAAGTATTTAAAACTAAAATAAGCTGACACTGATTTTAATATTTAATTTCTGAGATGCGTGTCTGTCTATAACCAAAAATGGAAAAAAAAAAAATTCCAAGGATATGCATACAAGTGGAAAACTTTCCTAGATTACTGAATGATATATGACTGATAATACTAGCCATGCGATTGATGTTTGGATTCTGCAGTTTCTGGCATATGTTGGTCATCTTCATGCTCCACTCTCACACTAAAACTGGTTTTGAATGATATAGGCGAAGTAGAGAGAGGGTCTGATTCAATATCTGAGTTATCTTCTTGTTGTTGGCTCTCATAGGGGGAGTGGCCAGTTGTTTTGAAACGACGTAGTTTGGTTGCAGAAGAGGGCAGTGATCCTGATGAAGCATTGGATTGGTTGTTACTAGGAGACTTGTTTCCTGCCTGCTTCTTTTCACAGCCATTCGCCAGTTCTTTAACGCCTTTGATGTTTGCTCATCAAATATGGACGTCTTCATCGTTGATCCCATCTGCAAAAACGCAGCGTTTCCCATTATATATTTAATTAATTAACAAAAATGATCATCTCAATAATTATTTAAATAATTAATAAATGGAAGATATGTACGTACCTGGGTTACAAAGCGTATAATGGAAGTGTAATGTAGCTGCAGAGACAGAGAACTGCAGTCCTGCAAAAATCCATTCAGAATAGGTTGTTAGAAGTTGGTCTCCCATCCCAACTTACACCAAAACCAATGTTGAGGTGTTCGCGCCTTGTAGCCCAACTAACACCAACTATCTTCTTCAAGATTTTTTTAAACATAAGATTGTGAGTTCGAATCTTTGATAGGGGTATGATATATATGTGAGTAATTGTTTAAAAAAAAGAAAGAAACAAGATTTGGACATGGTTTCATGATTAAAATCTATTTTGAGTTTTTTTTTTTATTGTTTGGCTAGCATGTGGTTGATACCTTAATTTAGACCAGAAAGTGATTTTAGAAAGCTCTCCCAACAGTCTAGTGTTTGTGTATGGCTATGGCAAGTCCACAACAGTTTAGTTAATTCTGGGTGGAGTCAGCTACCCTTTCTCTATCTCACTAGTCACTCTAGTCTCTATGTATGATATAGGATATTTTTTTTTTTTTTAAGAAGCCATGCTTTTAATAAATAATCAACAATATAATTCATCTTAAGCTGGTCAAAAATAAAAAATCATCTTAAATTCCACGCAAACATAATGTCACAATCTATTCATTAAGAGCATTTAAATCCTATTTAAGGGGTCACATCATTGCTGAGAAAGGCTTACCCTAATGCGACTTTCACAATGGCAAGCTTGTAGTCCATATGGAAACAATTTTTTAGCCCAAAAGAATACTGCAAATACAGGGGCATTACCGTAATTTTAGGAAGGCAGCACAAAGACATGTGAATTAGTTATTCAATAATAAGTGAAGGAAGAAAATAGCTCATTACCCATATCCACAAGAAATAAGTTATTTGAAAAGCATTCTGCAGAATAAGAAAATCTGTGAGTTTCCACCTTAATCACCAGAGAAAAGCTAGAAGGCTAAGAAGAAAGAGTTAAAGACCTGGAAGAGAGCGAAATGGATAAGATGAAGAACTAACTGAGGGCGACCAAACCAGAAGTATTTGTCTGAGCCTTGAACAAGAGGAATTCCTTGTACAACCGCATGTTTTTCTGTGATTTCTAGAGCCATTTTTGCCAGAATTGCTTGAAGTTTTGTTCCAACCGCCATTATTATCTGCCATCAAATTTTACCTCTTTTTACTTCAACAAATCAACCACTCATTATTATTCTTCTTTTCAAGACTAATTAATTGCTACTTACAGCCAAAGGAAGTATGGATGCCCAAACCATTGTGTGCCATCCTGCATATTACATTCAACAACCCAACCATCATACATTAGTTGTCATTTCAAACAGACTTACCAAGAAAACACAATTTTATCCTTGTTTATCTCGAAGTTGGTCTGCTGACTGGATCCATCTGTTATTACTATATATATGGGTTGAGCCACTAGTTCAATGGCTTCACTCTTACTCTCTTAAAATAGGAGATTGTGAGTTTGATCTCGTCCGGTGCATGTGTTGGAATCAAGTCATCAGACCAAATTTTGGAGAAAAGAGGGCAATACAGTGTTTTTGAACAAGAGAATCTCTTATCCTAAATAAGTAGTTCGCTTACCGTCAACATTTAGCAACAAGAAACCACAAATGATGCCCACAGGACAGGACTGTCAAAAACACAGAGAAATATGGCAATTAAACAGAGAAAGCATTCGATTTTTCAAAGGAAAAAAATGCATATTGGGAAGAACCAAACATGCATAACTAAATACTGCAAATTACCTTACTCCCACAACTACCTTGAAGTCATCTTCTAAGGATCTTTTATATACTTTTGGAGTTGAATTGACTGCCAGGAGCAAGATGGACCTATACATAATAATAGTACATCATTGGATTGTCAAAAATTGTAGCTAGTTCATCTAACTTGGAAAGAATTTGTTCTCTGGATTAAAACACTCACAGTGATAAATCCATTGCGCAAAGCCAAGTAATCAGCCTTACCAAC
>NW_021637349.1:0-160789 GCF_004799145.2 Neltuma alba
TTCCTCTAGAAGAGTAATCACGCGCGTGGGTCTATTTACGCGCCAGCCAAGGGCACGTGACGTTCTCTTAAGATGTATGGCGGCCCTAATTAGCGAACGGTGGAGATTGTGAGGTAACAAGTGAGTAGGATGAGGCCACGTTTCACTTCTTCAAAATTCATTTGATGCCCTCTTGAATTTAGCTTCATCTGTTATTACGTGGAATCGAAACGAAAATCCAGATCTTTGACTCGCGAATGGTGCTCCTTATCACTGAGTTATATATCTTATATAGCCGTCCAAATCATTGAGTGCTCCTCTACCCTGCTTTACTCCTTCATTTATACAATATAATACAAGTGTAAAATTTACAACAACTCATACTATGTATAAAAACTAATTTAATATTCAATTTAGTCTTAAATATAAAATTTTAATATATTTTATCTCTTATATTATTTATTTTTAAAATAATTCTCATAATAGTTGTATATGCTAGATGTTTCATCAAATGTTATATTTTAGATAATATACAAAATTAGTAAGAATATTTTAAGAAAGACAAAACTTAATTATTATAAATAACTAATTTAATTAATTTTTTTATTTTAGTTCGAATTAGTCAATTAGTTTTTATGTTAACAACTGAAGGTGTTATTATTTACAGGGCAATGACAAGTTACCCCAATGTCAACACTTCCGTATGTGGGAGGAGTTCTAAATTTGAATCTGGTGTTAAGATGTTTTTGTGTGCATGTGTGTAGAGCATATAAATTTATGAGGCAAAAAAAACATATAAATTTGAAATGAATTTATTTGGTAAAAAATATTTCAAAAGAAGGAGCAAAACAAGCACGAGGTTTTATCAGAAAAAAATATATAAGCACGAGCTAGAAATGTGAATCCGATCTCCACTTTCCACTCCTTGGACACAAAGGAAGAAAAATAAAAATAAAGGAGAGGAACAAAATGAGGGGGGAAAAGCCATTGACGAAAACAAAAATATCCCCCCCCCCCCCGCGGCGCTAGTATATATAAAAGAATTCAGGAAGTCTCCTCCTAATACCAAATATATCTTATTGATTAAAAAAATTTTCTTATACACTTCATTAAATTAAATTTATTAAACATACTTTGTAACTTATATCTATGAAAAATAAATACTTTTAATTAATTTATGAATTAGTTATTTATTTCTTACATACAAATGCAAAAAAAAAAAAAATGAAAACTCCTACATGGGGGGAAAAAGGAGAGGGGAGTTTAGTTTAACGGATGCGGTTGGATCTCAGGTTTAACAACAACAAAAAAAAGAAGGATGTGGTTGGATTAGTTGGCTTACACGCAACCCATGTTTCTCCACTCCCCTTTGTCCACCTCCTCTCTCTTACCATTGTTCTTCTTCCTTTAATGCTCAACCCATCACTTATCGACACCTCAATGCCTCCTTTTCCATTTATTTATAAATATAATTAAACCATCATGCTTAATTACACCACATCCGGTTTCAAAATTGTTTTTGGTAAGCACATATATTTTTATTGGAGGCAATCTAATCAATCTTATTTGAGATATTATCAGGTATTAAATATAAAAATTTTTCTCAAAAAAGATTTAATATTGATTTGTCACCTTTTGATAGATTGATTACTTTTACTAAGCCTAATCCATTAATTAATTCAGAATTCATATTTTATTTCTTTTCAGACTTCTTTGTAAGGCGTGTGGAAATGACAAATGAGGACGTGTCCATGGGATAAAAATAATATAAAATATTTTTGTTTCACTTATAAATGATAAGTTACTACATCTACCTTATTCTTAATATAAGAACTAATTTAACATTCAGTTTAGTCCTAAATATAAGACTCTAATTTAATATGTCTCTTATATTTATCTATGTTTTTAGTATAGTTTTTGTAATAATTGTACATATTAAAAATTTTATCACATGATAGTTTTTGCTAATAAAAGTATTTTAAGAAAGACAACACCTATTTATTACAAATAACTAACTTAATTAGTTTTTTTAATCTATTCAAATTAGCTAACCAGTTCTTAGATTAAATATTGAGGGAAAATAGTATAATTGGTATTATTTAAAATGATTGCTCATCCTTTTCCGGCCGAAAGAAAATTGTTCATCTTTTTTTATAGTCATACTAGCTTGATCTTTGAGAACATTTTTAGGTCGTACATATTTTAAGAAGCACTAATGATAAATTTAAAACCACCACAAATGGACTAACCTTCACGATTGATTATCATTTAACTTTTCAGGGCCCCTTTTTTTAAAAAATATGTTACTATATTAAGGTCAACCTAACATTTTTCCCCCCCAAAATCTTTTATATTTTAGCCTATCTAAACTAATTAACCAAAGATCTTACTGGCCCAACAAAAGAAAGCTAACTGGACAAACCCGTTCCTTCGGCATTTCGAACGCCGATGCGCCGATGCACCAGTCTCTTAAAATTAAATTATATACACTACTCGCCTTAAAAAATACCATATGGTACAGAGTCCATGAATAGAAAATTGTAATTTTTTTGTCCTTATTTGATTTACATGGATCATACTCCAATCATTTAAAACGTATGAGACAGTACATAATTTGGAAGATTACCAATTTGAAACATGAAAATTTGAAGGAAAAAAAAATCCAAATATCATCCCCCTAATTAGTCAAATCTAAGAAAGAAAAATTCTAGGATTACATTAAGAAAAAAAATACCAGTTTCTTTTTTTCAATTTATGGAAGGAATCCAACATTATCTCTGGGCCGTTGGTGGTGGCTAGTCGAGCTATTAGCATAATCATTATTAGCTGTAGTGGCATTATCATCATGTCTGGACTTGAGCTCTGGTTCACTACCGCTAGTTCCGGTAGCTTCACCGCCGCGAACCGCCGGGTAAAGGCCGCACCTACGGCACCTCGGAGGCAGAACAAGAATCTGCCGACACGAGGGGCACGAAGAGTGGGACCCAAGCCAGGTGTCTATGCACGCCGCGTGGAAGCCGTGGCCACACTGCGGAAGAACTCGGATCTCGTCAGCTCCGACGAATTCGGCCAAGCAAATCGCGCACTCCGACGCGGCCAACCACTTCTCAGAATTGCTGTCAATGTAAGTGAATTTCGGCATGGATTGGAGCACCTTCTTCTTGAGACCTTTGTTGGCCAGAGACTGTCCCGGAGCTCCACCGCCGGCTCCGGATCCACCGCGACGGAACCAGGTGCATCGGCAGACAGCTATGAGGGCCACGGTGCATATGAGAGCGCAGAGCAGAGACGCGAGGATGACCACGAAGTCTGATTCCAAAGCGACGGCCTCCGGAGGCGGCGCTGCTGCGGTGATGGTGGCAGCGGCGGCGACGGAGGTGGAGTTCTCAGTGGATTTGAGAATACGAGTCATGGGAAGGGCGTGAAAGGGTAAAGTGGCAATTGCCGAATTGCGAGGTTTGCTGTAAGAAGGACACAAGGGAGAGAGAAGTGGGTATTTATAATTGGGGATAAGAGACGATAGTGGCATAGAGGATGATTACCTCTCGTCCTCAAGTAAACAAAATGCTTGACTTATAAACCCCACAGCCACTCAACGGCCAACGTCTGGTTTCAGTGCAACTACACTGCTAATTCCTCTTCCCACTTTTGACTTGTCTGCCTTCTTAATACTTATTCGGCGCACATCGTTACTTTTTTTTTTAATATTACCTTCTCTTTTAATTATAAAAACTAATTGACTAATTTTAAAAAATTAAAAAAATAAATTAAATTAGTTATTTATAATAAATAAATATTTAAATTAATTATTTATAATAAATACGTATTTTTTTCAAAAAATATCCTTGTTAATCAAAGGTGTTGGTAAGAACTATCATTATTAGAAAGATAATTTGAGAAAAAAATACATAAATATTAGAAACAAAGTGGATTGAGGTTTTATATTTATGACCAAAATAAAAGTCAAATGAGATCTTATATTAAGGATCGGAAGTAGTATTATTTATAAGTTTTAAATTTTTAAAACAATATAATTTGTTTTATAAATTTTTATTTGAATTTGACTTAATATTTAGTTTTTTATTTTTTTAATTATTTCTTTCTTGACGCATTTTCTTACAAATTTTTTTAATCTTTTTTCTTATTTATTATAAAGGCCTATTTAAAAATAAAAATTTACTTCTAACATATTTACTATTATTTTAAACTAATTTTAACTAATTATTTGCTATCTATGAATTAGTTATTTTAAAATTATAATAAGGATAGGAAGAAGTATAAATTAATTTGTGGAAAAATTTTGTTCTTAAATATAAATTATTTATTTAATTTTGTGGGAAAGAGAAAAAGGGAAAGAAATGCGAGAATGATTTATAAATATAGGGAGAGAAAAAACTTTAGCGTGAATAAATTTAAAATTTTTTATCAGTTCAACATATCACTTGCTACTTAGTATGTGAACATACTTTTTACAAGACACTTTGAAAAAGCCATAAATAATTCTTATGAACTTATCGAGATATTAATCAAGTTTTTCTTAAATATTACTCTTATTTTTATTAAGTATGGGAGAGAATATAATGCAAATATAAAAAATTTTTATTTGAATCTTAGTAAAATTAGAAAATTCATTATATTTTCAAACAAAGTTAATAGTTTAGTCACCCCTCCTCCGATTCAATGAAACTTTACAATAGTTTTTTTTTTTTTGGGGCCAGAGGTTTATATTAGGGATCACGGGAAGTGAGTTAGCTAATGATTTTTAAAACTGTCCAATCTTTTTATATTTGTCCTTATTTACTAGTTGTCTCATTTAGAATATAGTATTAATTACACCCTAATTTTGAACATCTTTTAAAAAGTGTTCTTAATTATATCTTAAAAGAACGAAAATACCTTATATTTTTCTAACACGATACTTAGCAAAAAAATGCCGCATAATTTAAAAAAGAGAGAGTGTTGCCCCTAAGACTCAAAGGCGTATTTTTATAATTAAATTATTTTTGGCAGGAAATGGTGTTATTTTGAAGGAACGAAAGGTCAAAATACACTGGCCTCTAATTAGCAGAGGTTGAAGTGGATAAAAATTTTCCGACGTGGTGTGGATATTTGATTTTGGTTTTTAGTTACTACATTTAATCAATTAATACATCAATCAATTGTAAAGCAGTACTCTGATTTCAGATCACATGTTTTGGCCTGTTAATGGGCAAAATGACAAAACTAAAATAAAGGCAATCTATAAAAACTATATTGACCCTATAATTTATTATTCTTTTGGCTGTTTTTTTTAAAAATACATATATTAAATAAAAATAAAGTAATTAAATTGTAAGATAGAGTTAGTGAAGTTTATTAAGGTTCTCTCAATTCTGATAAAATGAGTTAAAAATGTCTTGTAAATAGGATGAGCCAAGTATTTAAAACTAAAATAAGCTGACACTGATTTTAATATTTAATTTCTGAGATGCGTGTCTGTCTATAACCAAAAATGGAAAAAAATAAAAAATTCCAAGGATATGCATACAAGTGGAAAACTTTCCTAGATTACTGAATGATATATGACTGATAATACTAGCCATGCGATTGATGTTTGGATTCTGCAGTTTCTGGCATATGTTGGTCATCTTCATGCTCCACTCTCACACTAAAACTGGTTTTGAATGATATAGGCGAAGTAGAGAGAGGGTCTGATTCAATATCTGAGTTATCTTCTTGTTGTTGGCTCTCATAGGGGGAGTGGCCAGTTGTTTTGAAACGACGTAGTTTGGTTGCAGAAGAGGGCAGTGATCCTGATGAAGCATTGGATTGGTTGTTACTAGGAGACTTGTTTCCTGCCTGCTTCTTTTTCACAGCCATTCGCCAGTTCTTTAACGCCTTTGATGTTTGCTCATCAAATATGGACGTCTTCATCGTTGATCCCATCTGCAAAAACGCAGCGTTTCCCATTATATATTTAATTAATTAACAAAAATGATCATCTCAATAATTATTTAAATAATTAATAAATGGAAGATATGTACGTACCTGGGTTACAAGAGCGTATAATGGAAGTGTAATGTAGCTGCAGAGACAGAGAACTGCAGTCCTGCAAAAATCCATTCAGAATAGGTTGTTAGAAGTTGGTCTCCCAATCCCAACTTACACCAAAACCAATGTTGAGGTGTTCGCGCCTTGTAGCCCAACTAACACCAACTATCTTCTTCAAGATTTTTTTAAACATAAGATTGTGAGTTCGAATCTTTGATAGGGGTATGATATATATGTGAGTAATTGTTTAAAAAAAAGAAAGAAACAAGATTTGGACATGGTTTCATGATTAAAATCTATTTTGAGTTTTTTTTTTTAATTGTTTGGCTAGCATGTGGTTGATACCTTAATTTAGACCAGAAAGTGATTTTAGAAAGCTCTCCCAACAGTCTAGTGTTTGTGTATGGCTATGGCAAGTCCACAACAGTTTTAGTTAATTCTGGGTGGAGTCAGCTACCCTTTCTCTATCTCACTAGTCACTCTAGTCTCTATGTATGATATAGGATATTTTTTTTTTTTTTAAGAAGCCATGCTTTTAATAAATAATCAACAATATAATTCATCTTAAGCTGGTCAAAAATAAAAAATCATCTTAAATTCCACGCAAACATAATGTCACAATCTATTCATTAAGAGCATTTAAATCCTATTTAAGAGGGGTCACATCATTGCTGAGAAAGGCTTACCCTAATGCGACTTTCACAATGGCAAGCTTGTAGTCCATATGGAAACAATTTTTTAGCCCAAAAGAATACTGCAAATACAGGGGCATTACCGTAATTTTAGGAAGGCAGCACAAAGACATGTGAATTAGTTATTCAATAATAAGTGAAGGAAGAAAATAGCTCATTACCCATATCCACAAGAAATAAGTTATTTGAAAAGCATTCTGCAGAATAAGAAAATCTGTGAGTTTCCACCTTTAATCACCAGAGAAAAGCTAGAAGGCTAAGAAGAAAGAGTTAAAGACCTGGAAGAGAGCGAAATGGATAAGATGAAGAACTAACTGAGGGCGACCAAACCAGAAGTATTTGTCTGAGCCTTGAACAAGAGGAATTCCTTGTACAACCGCATGTTTTTCTGTGATTTCTAGAGCCATTTTTGCCAGAATTGCTTGAAGTTTTGTTCCAACCGCCATTATTATCTGCCATCAAATTTTACCTCTTTTTACTTCAACAAATCAACCACTCATTATTATTCTTCTTTTCACAGACTAATTAATTGCTACTTACAGCCAAAGGAAGTATGGATGCCCAAACCATTGTGTGCCATCCTGCATATTACATTCAACAACCCAACCATCATACATTAGTTGTCATTTCAAACAGACTTACCAAGAAAACACAATTTGAATCCTTGTTTATCTCGAAGTTGGTCTGCTGACTGGATCCATCTGTTATTACTATATATATGGGTTGAGCCACTAGTTCAATGGCTTCACTCTTACTCCTTAAAATAGGAGATTGTGAGTTCGATCTCGCCCGGTGCATGTGTTGGAATCAAGTCATCAGACCAAATTTTGGAGAAAAGAGGGCAATACAGTGTTTTTGAACAAGAGAAGATCTCTTATCCTAAATAAGTAGTTCGCTTACCGTCAACATTTAGCAACAAGAAAACCACAAATGATGCCCACAGGACAGGACTGTCAAAAACACAGAGAAATATGGCAATTAAACAGAGAAAGCATTCGAGTTTTCAAAGGAAAAAAAAATGCATAGTTGGAAGAACCAAACATGATAACTAAACACTGCAAATTACCTTACTCCCACAACTACCTTGAAGTCATCTTCTAAGGATCTTTTTATATACTTTTGGAAGTTGAATTGACTGCCAGGAGCAAGATGGACCTATACATAATAATACATCATTGGATTGTCAAAAATATGGTAGCTAGTTCATCTAACTTGGAAAGAATTTGTTCTATGGATTAAAACACTCACAGTGATAAATCCATTGCGCAAAGCCAAGTAATCAGCCTCACCAACAGACCTATAAAATTGCCTGAGGAAGCATCCCTAGAATCCAGAAAAAGTAATATGAGGTATTTGGTGCATATAATATAGTAGATGATATCATTACATACTATTAAAAGGGGCTTACGATGTAGAAAAATAGCTTATTCCCTGTCCAGAAACTGGCATGACCTTTCACAAATGATGTTTCATGAGTAAGCCTGAATCTTGAAGGATCTGCACACAATAAAATACCCACACAAGCATGAGATGGAAGTATCTTAAAGGATCATTGTCCTGCGGCATTACTTGTAATGTCTCAAAAGATTCAATGATCTACAATTGGTATTTCAACAAACTCAAAAAATAACTCTCATTCCAAAGGATTTAAACACTGCAAAATGATGTTGATAGCTAGACTGAGAAGTTGTGATTTTGACACTGCGAAGGAAAACAAACGTGCATATTACTGGACAGAGGTAGGCTTTACCATGGGAAAACTCGTAGTTATGAGATGAAGTCTCCGCCTCCCATGCCTTCCAACCTCGAATCTGCACAAATTCAACCGACATCATCTTTCTGTAAAATCAAATCTATATGTCTAGTAACTCTGTAAGAAGTCATACTATTCATAAATCTATATGTCTAGCTTTGAAACATTGAAAATAAGCTCTAGTTAAGCCATTTGAATATCCTTCCTCAGTTAATAAGCACACAGAGAACGAAAAGTGACCTGAAGTACATAATAAATTAGAGAAAAAAGAAGCGGACCTTTAGTCTGCCCAGCAGCATGGTGACAGCACTGTACAAGACATGGAAGACTGCTAAGAAGAATATGAGGATGTGCAATTGGTGCAATGCATTTGTAGTTACAAGTGGTTCATATCCCTTACAAAAAATAGACAAAATAAGAAAAAATTTTAGAGTATTAAATGTATCAGAATTTTAGTAAGGAAACACAGGTAGGTACCTTGTTGCAATAATGGGAAGAATCAGCTGCTAAAAATCTACGTTGATAAGACAGAAGTTTCCTTCTGTGAGCCTCTTCACTGCTTGAAGAGTCACTGGTTCCGTCAAAAGGACATGGCAACATTGTGTCTGCTGCCTTTTCAGGTATGCATATCCTTAGTATGTAGGTCTGCCCAAATGTCAGCAATAATGATATGAACCCCAAAATCATCAGCTCTGCAACAACACAATTATATGACTTTTTCTTAAAGATTTATGTTAAAACATAAATAAACAATTACAAGGACATAGGAATCACTTGTTTTGCATAACATGTTTCTTCCCCCCATTTGGTTCTTCTGCTTTACTTACTCTTTTCCACTGTTCTTCCATGGAAACGGGTGCTTGAATAAAATCTTACCAGCTTTAACCTTTTCAAGAGCTTCAATCAGAGCCTTCTTATGTCTTTCTCCTAGCCACTGAAGAAACAAAAATGCCATGGGAAGAAGGAAGGCACAGAGTTCACAGTTTAGTCTCAATAAAGTCAGAAACTTATTATGCAGATGCTCGTAATTTTCATCCAATTAACCACACCATTTGGTAAAATCCCAATTATTATATCATCATTACAACAAAATCTGAAAGTAGAAAATAACAACAAAATGAAAAACTGACAGAGTTCGTGATCTCCTCAACTAATCACTCCCATCAGCCGTTATAAAATCCTAACACCCGCCATTAATGTCAAAAGTAAACTGAAAAAATAAAATGAAAGAAATAACAGAGTTCATCCACAATTCCGCATTAATGTTCAAACTGATGAATGACCAAAGCAACAGAAACATGCGTATATAAGGGAACTAATTTGTTGATTCTTCACCTTTGTAATTTGAGATTGAGATCAAATTGAATTCAAAAGAGAAGTTTCGTTTGGGACGTACCGTTCCCACTTTGTGAAGACTCATCTCGAGGGTTATGGAAATTAAGATGAACACAGTACAGACTGCAGCAACGGCCCACGTTGGTGTCTGATCCAATTTTCTTGTACCCTCACTTCCCTCATCACTCGCCGCCATAGCCATTCCTCCAAGCCAAACCCACAAAATCAAACACACGAGAAGCTCCATTCTCAGCTTCGACACCCACATTGTAAAGATACAAACTTGAAACCCGGGTTCTCTCAATCGCAGGTTTCAATGATCAATACAGAATCTGGTTTAATATATGGGTTTCTTCTTTAAGAGAGAATCTGCAGAGGCGCGTTGATTTAACAGATGGATGGCTTGATTTTGGAATCAGTGGGGACGATGGAAAGCTCGTGGTTGGTGGTGGGGGCTGAAGCTGTCGGAAGCTAGCCAGATTAGAAGGAAAAACAAACAGATTAAAAATTAGTAATAATATGCGTGTTTGATGATTTTCATATTTGGGCGCGTAACTGGCTTTCTGTCTGAACCCGGAAAGAGCGGGTCTCAAATTGATGTCGAAGTCAGCGCCGCGTAGACTAAAGTTCTCCAACATTTCATCTAATTAATCGATGTGACATACATTTTTTTAGTTAACGGAGCCACCTTCGTTTCAAAAATGTAAAGATTATGTTTTTAAAAACCATTAAAGTAATTAATGCTACATTTTTGTTACATTTTTTTAAGAAATTATTTACTGATTATTCTTTGCGCAAATTCAGGAGGAGAGATAGAGAGAAACTTCCTTCTGACTTCTGCCAAGTGTCAATATTATTAAGTAAATTAAAAAATTAGTTAAATTAGTTATTTTTAATAAATAAGTGTTATCTTTTTTAAAATATTTTTATTAATCATGTGTATTAGTTAAAATTATATTTGATAAATTATTTAATACATGTAACTATTATAATGACTACCTTAAAAAAATAGATAAATATTAGAAACAAAATAAATTAAAATTTTATATTCATGATCAAATTAAGTACCAAACTAATTCTTATATTAAGAAATGAAAACAATAACAAATGGGAGTTGATAGAACTTATAATTTAAAAAATTAAATCTAAAATTAGAAAAAAAATTATAATTTAAAAGTTAAAAATGTAAGCTTTAAAAATTGTATTGAATATGGAAAAGAAACTATATTCAATTGTAGGGCTCACATTTTGGCCAAAAAAAAAAATTGTAGCGCTCACATCTTCATTTGATTCAAATAAGTGTGTAATCACTTTACTATTCGGCCGGCATTAAATGTTTACTCTTTTTCTTTTGCCTCTTTCATGACTTTTTCTTGAGAAGATGCCAAATAAAGACATAGTAAATTGGCAAAATCTAAATCAGGATTGGTTGCCACATTTTAACAAGTTTTTAGTTTCTAACACTTGACTTGTAAATAATAATTTTTTTAAAATATTTGATTTGAGATTTTGTAATCTCTACGATTTTTTGGTCATTTTTCCTATGTTTTTTCGGTAATATTTTTTTTCCATAAGAACTATCTGTACTCTGTAGAGTATTGTGTCTGTTTTTTTAATGAAAAAAATACTCTTCTAATTTTAGTTATAAAATACAGAGAATATTTTTTATTAATACTATATCCAGTCCTAATTATAAGACCTCGTTTATAAGATCTCGTTTATAGTTTAGAGACCAGAAGTAGTAGTATAAATCACCTCATTAAATTTATTATCTGAACACATAGCTTTATTTTTAAGTATGTTGTTTTCTATACTGTTGTTTTATTAGAAATATATATATTAAATAAGAATGAAATTAAAATATTAATAAATTTTATTATAGGATGGATGAAATTTAAAATTTTTATTTAATTTCGTTATAACATGTTAAAAGTCGCTATAAATGGTATAGGAAGGGTATTAATTTTTCTTTCCCCAACCCTATTTCTTTTCCAATTTGAATTGAGGAGGACAAAATAAAGTCGCATCTTCACGTTGGAGTTGGACGTATCAAAAGCAATGCACGTGACTGTGAAAATAAATAATTTGTCTGCGTTGTTTTCGTCAAATATACTGTTTAGTCATTTAGTCTTGATTTAACAAGTTAAATGTAACAAACATCTTTTCTAAAAGTAAAATTAAAAAAGAAAAAAGCGTTTGAATTCTGAGGTGTGAACAAACTCACCGTCCTTCATGGGTTTATGTGCACAAATTGTCAAGTTCTATGAGTTGACTTAAGGACTTGTTCACATCATTCCTCTCTCAAGTCTGAAACAGTGAAAAATGAACCTTCCTCACTTCTACCGTTATCTATATGGTTGGGTCACGTTCAGTAGGAAACATTAAAAATTAGGGATAGGAATTAAAATTAGTATTAAAAAAAAAGTTTAGCACAAGAGATTGTTTAGTGTATGGCATTAATCTAACACATATATGTGTGATTGGAAAATATCATGAGAAAAGTAGTATTTCCCGGCCTCATTTTATGGGTTTGTCCAATCCTATGTAATAAGTAATTATTCATGTTAAATACTATTTTAATAATTTTTTTAATTACAATCACAATCACAATATCTTATTTTAATATTTCGTACTAAACGAATCATAAGACTTTGAAGAATACAGCAGCTTCAGTCTCATCGAGAAATCAGTTGAATTGGTAAATTTCCGGAATAACAGTTTAAATAACTAAGATTAAAAGCATACATCTAAATATCTGATTGTCTAAATATGCAACAAGTTTCAGCTTGGCGTCATTGACTCTCAACAAATTTAAATGATGACTTGTAATTAAATGCTAACAAAAAATGATTGTAATCATATTTATAATATAAAATTAAATAAAATAAATCTGCTGATATGTAGGTTGAAATATGTATAATCACGAAATTAAATTCAGTATAAAATTAGATATACCTTCATGGCAGCTTATGCTAATATTTCAACAAAAATTTTTAAATTATGATCTTTAATAAATTAATTTTTTAGGATCTAAGTGTTACTCTTACTAAATAATTTTTTCTATTATAAATTTATACTAACTCCGATCCTTAATATAAGAGTTTGTTTGATTTTTATTTTGATTTTAAATATAATACGCTAATTCACTTTATCTCTCAAGTTCATTAATTTTTTTCCTCAAGATAGTCCTTATAATAATGGTTGGTCTAGTCAATATTAGCAATGATATTTTAAGAAAAACAATACTTAGTTATTACAAATAACTAACTTAACTAATTTTCTTAATCTATTCAAATTAATCAATTAACTCTCATATTAAGCACTGGAGGTAGTATTTTATATCTGTAAATTTATACATTTAGTTATATTAAAATTGCATAAACAATTTGTCACGAAACAAATTATATAAACATTCTATTTATCGTTTTTAAAATTAGCATAATTTTCAATGTTTCATGGTTGTCCAGCATAAGAATGGATCATGGTGGTACTAGACCACTGTTTATAATTATTTAAAAAAGTCATACTAGTTACGCACAAATTTGAAGACGTGATGAGTTTATGGATGACCATGATCTCCGGATCTCTTCTGTTTTGGTCTTTTTTCCTACAACTAAATTATTGAGTCTGAGAATGCTAGTTTTTTTTTTTTTTTTGCCAATAAATTATTGAATGCCAGTTCCGTCTTATCTCAACCCTACTATTAATTAGTTATGCCAAGACGGCTATACATTCTAATCATTTGTGTTTTTTTTTTCCATGTAACGAACTAATCATTTGTTGAATCTGATAAATGCTTCGGTTTTGAAGGGTAGGACTGTGGAAATAACAAGTCGACAAAGATATTAAAATACCTTTAAAAATATTAAAAAAGAAATAAGGATAGGTGAATTTCATAATCTCAAATCAAATCTCAGGTAATATTTTGAAATTTTAAAATATTGTGTAGTCAATAGTTGTATAAAAGTAGTTACTAAATTTCTAACAATATTTAATGTATTTTTTTAATTTTTGAAACAAAAGTAGTCAGTAGCGAAATTAAAACAGTCAATAGCTAAAGAAGAGTAGTTAACAAAATTTTAAAGATGAAAGTAATCAATTGCAATATTAGAGTAGTCAGTAGCCAAACAAAAATAGTAATTAGAGTTTTAAAAACGAATGTAATCAATAGCTAAAAAATAGTAACCAATATATAAGAAAGAGTAGTCGCAAGCATCGGAGTTCCAGCGGCCGGAAGTGTTGAGGCGGCAATATTTAAAAAAATAATTAAAAAATAATAAAAGTATTTGTGTAATTCTACAAGCTTTAAAAATTCTAAAATGGTACCTAAAATCTGAATTGAGATATTGAAATTTACTTGCTCTTATTTATCTTTTAATATTTTTGAGAGTATTTTAGTATCTTTTTCTTTTTTTTTAATATTAAAAAAAATTTAAGACCTCGCTTTCCTCCTTTTCCTTGGCTGAGGGCGGTCCTTATCATGGAGCAATTTTTTTTTTTATCAAATATTATTTCAATAGTATTTAATGTCATAAAATAATTTTTAATGCACTTAGCATCAGAAAAAAAATTTTGTGATAGAACTGCTAAACTAGTTTTTTTTCGGGGGCAAATTTACTCTTAATATATTTTTTAATACAGTAGCAACAAATACCTTAAACTTAAGATATTAAATATTACTAAAAATATTTTAGATGTTAAATGAACTGAAGATTACTTCAGGATATTAAATGATGCTAAAAAACTTTCCTCCTTTTTCTTGCCCGTTGCCCATCCTCTACCCCAAAGCCACAGAGTTTTGGGATAACATGAGGATGATGAGCACTTTTTTCCTCCTAAAGAGTACCTAGGAGCTTAAAATATTTGTTTAGTAGCACCCCATATGTTAAAAATATCTTTTTAATACCACTTAGTGTCTAGCATCTCATGCCTAACAAATTGAGAAAAATTTTCAGTAGCACCTAATATTTAACGGTTGGCACTTTAAAATATTTTTTAGTAGCATCTAATATTATGAAATAATTTTTAATGCATCTAGGACCTAAAATACTTGTTTAGTAACATTTAGTATCTTAAATTTAGAGTATTCTAAAAAATACATTAAGAACAAAATTGCACTAAAAGTTAGTTTAGAACTTATATTAGAAAAATATTTTAGCATGCGCATTAAAAATTATCTTAAGATATTAAATACTTAAAAAAGCTGTTGGATGTTTTTTAAAATAAAAAACAAAAAGAAGAAAGTGTCCCCATGCCCATTTTACCCCAAAATGGCGTAGTTTTGGGGTAAAGCACGGTCCACTGCGTGAAAGGAAATTGAGGGACACCAAAGGCGGACAGCATTAGCACAGCTGTTAAGAATACTCTCCAATGTTGACTTCGTAAACTAGTAGGCCCCGGTCAGGTTACTTAGCGACGAAAGGGGGAGATTGCTTTGTTTGTTGGAGTCCAAAATTTACGTTTTATGAAACTAAATTATTATTTTAAAAATAATTTTACAGAAGTAAATATAAATTTATTTTGATTTGCAAAAAAAATACTTTTAGGATGGTGCCAACACCCCTTTAAAGATACTGTGCACAACTTTGTTTTAAAACACTTCCAGAGAAGATTATTAAGGCCTCTTTGGATGTCTTCTCAAAGCATGGTTTGGGGAAGAAGTCAGCCAAACAGGAAGGAAAAATGTGAAACTATGGTTTGGGGTACATGGTTTTGGTGGAAGTGGTTTGAAGTTGCTTATGGCATAAATTTTTCAGATGTTGGTATGGGTCCAACAGCATATGACAAAGCAGCTCCCATAATTGATGCCTCGCTCTTCATTCCACACCCGGTCCTTCACTATTTAATCTTATAATTTATAAATATACATACATATTAATTAATTATTAATTATATTATATTATATATTATTAATTATGTTAGTAAAAATTATTTTATTAACAATTTTATTTCTTCAAATCAAAATATATTATAAAATATATCCCTTATATAATTATCATATTAACTTATATCATTCTTAGTAATTTGCACATGTAAAAAGTACTTTCGGTAACAATTATTTAAACACTCTCACTTCTCAGAATCACTTTTGCACATGTAAAAGGTGTTAGAGTAGTACTACCACCAGGTTTTTTGTTGTAATTTTTTCCTTTTTGGTGAAAAAGTTTTGCTGTATTTTAGTGTCATGGCTTGGAATTTTTTTTTTTTTGAATTTGATTTGGTAAACAGAAGAGCAATTCACTAGGCATTTTATAATCATTTTCTCAAAGAAAACAAAAGGACAGGAAAAAAATTGGAATCAATGTCATGCTTCGTGTCTCACTGATAAAGAATAAACACTGAATAGATAATATTAGGGAAAAGGTACTAAAAATTTGATGAAGAAAAAAATGATAATAATTATTATTCATATTCATAATTTATAAATTTTGTGATTTTATATATATTTATTTATTATTTATACGAGAGATTAAAGAAAATATCAGGCTTATAACTTCCAAGATCCATTGCACGTGCCTGGGCTCATGATGCATATGGCCCATTTATCTTCAGAAGCAGAGCATTTTCTCAATAAGCAGCAGAAGAAACATATTAAGCAGGCCAGGACTTTATAACTCAAACGTTAAACGGTTTTTTTAAAATTTTTTGAGCGTCAAATTATGATAAAAGAAGCAGAAAATATAATCTCTTTATAAGCCCCTTTATCCATTAAACACGGGAAGATGCATTTATTTATAAAATTATTCATTGAACACACACACACACACACACACACTTTTTTATTTATGGGATAATCTAGGGAACATGCATGCATTTAGTGGTTATGCCCAAGAATATATGACACCTAGCGAACATATAAAAAGGGGAAAATTAATTATTTAATTAGGGACAATTAAAATGAAAATAGCTCAAATTATATTATCAATCCGGTGATTTCTTAAACTTCCTATGTTATCTCCATCACATTTACATATCACGTACTCCCCCTGTCTTTTAACTATAAGCAAATTTTTTGTTTCGCCTTTCGCCTTTTTTTTCATTAGCAAAAACCACCATTACTTTTCATTTGCATTAAACAAATCTTTTTAACCGTACCCCTTATTTAAAACCCTTTGCATTTTCATGACGCAAATTTATCTTCTCCTTAATCACAAAATTAGATATTAATAATAGGGATATTTAAGTAAACAAGTAATCTCAGCTATGATTATGAAAATTAACTTTTCTAACAGGTGCTGTTTTAGGTTTTAACAAAATTTGCGCGCTCTCTTCATTTCGAGCACCGTTATTTTATGAACAATTATATTTGTTTTTCTAATTTTACCCCTAACAAATAATTTATGCACAGTAAATTATCTGTTAAGGGTAAAAAAATTGATGCCCTAAGTTTGTTACATAAATTGAGGGAGAGAATATATAATAAAGTAAAATTGTACTAGCACTCAAATTATTTATTACCCTCTCCAGTAATTAACTGGGAGTTAAATTTGGTCATTATATGCAAGGTCTTAATTTATTCTATATTTTATATTTATTATTTTTTCTAAATTAATTTATATTATTTTTTTATCAGAATAATTTACGTTAATCTATAAATTGACATATAATCTAATATTATATAGAAATCTTTTAAGAAGATTATATCAAATTTGTCATAATTAACACATTTATTTATTTTAGTTTATTTAAATTAGTTAAATGGTTGTTATATTAAAATAGGAACCAAGGTTCATGAAGGTATCATTTCCGGTTTCAGCCCAAACGTGAGCAGACTATAAAGAGACCCGTCCGTGCAGGCTCAGGCGAAAAACACAAGGCACAAAAAATTAACAATACGAGGATCTCGATATCATCGAAGAAAGATCTCCGAATTTGATTTCATAGCCATTGCAGCAGAAACAACTTAACTATCGCCTTCTCATTCTACTTCTCAATCTGCCCCTGTCGCCTCAGGCTTCTGAGAAATGGTTACGTTGTCAAGCTCCGTGATGAACCCTCAATCTCAGCTGTTCTCAGGTTATTATACGTCTCGTCTACATTCTGCTTCATTGTATTCTCGATTAGTGTTTATAGCCATTGCTGAGACGGCACTATTTTTCCTCTGGTTATCACCTGGAAATTACTATTTCAGTATTTCTGTATCTAAAGGATTTTTCCTTAGTCGGACGTTGTTCGTCTGACCATATATGGATACGCCGATGCTTAATAATAAAATATGTAGTTCTAATGTGTCGGTGGGGCTCCAGAAGTTCTCTTACGCAAAGTGCTGTTAGGTGTTGTTTGATACATATCCAACTTATTTCAATTCAGTAAAATTTTCGAAGGCCATCGAAGATTAGTGGTAATTATGTGACCTAGGCAGCAGGCAATGGCAGGCTATGGACACAGACACTGCCATAAGCTTGATGGAAAGTATCCCAAGTATATTTTAAAATGTTGTTTCTGAATATCATGCATGCAGCTCCTATTTTGCTAGTCTGCTGCCGGATTTTACTCTAAATGAACGGCTAGCTAATGTCACTCGCTAGGTGCCATAAAAACACAGTGCCGGATGTATGTATTTCTTTTGGTTTCATGTTGAGTATTTGAGAATGTTGAAACACTGCTGAAACACATTTTACCATCGTTTGTCCTTTTCCCTCTTAGATTTTTGTGATAAGTTGAGATTGCCGATATGAATTGATGTTAGACACTCGTACTGATTAGTGACGTAGCTGGTGACAAGTTGATATATTTGATTGGTGGGTTTTAGTATCTTTGCTACTTCGCATGTGTATGATAACTTTAACGTTTTTAAATCTTTGAAAATTTCCCTTTACGACTTTATCCAGTTTCTGCGGCTTTCCAGGAAGCTTAATATTTGAACATTTTAATGTTAGGATCTGCATTGAAGCCAATGGATCAATGTACTCTGAAAAGCAACTGCATTAAAATCTCTCCAACTTTCTCGTCAAGGGGTAAAGCAAAGATGAAAACACGTTACATGCCACTCATAGTTCGTGCAGGGTACCGGTGAATTTTCTCTTTTATTTTACTGTTTCATTCAAGCCAAAAGAATGGGAAGTAGGCATTATCAACCTCCCTTAATAATTTGATTATTGACAATAGATATCAACTAACCTGATTATCCGCATTATAAATACCCTTGTACAAGCATATTGTTTTATCAGTTAGCGTTCTTATTATTTTTCTTTCTTTGTTTTTTTTTTAAATGTCCGTGCATGCATGCTGATACAGTGGGGATGATGGAAGATCAAACAATGCGGGTATTTTTGTTGGAGGCTTTGTATTGGGAGGACTAATTGTGGGAGCATTAGGTTGTGTGTATGCTCCTCAGGTATGCCTGTAGCACTAATTCCTCCCTTTTGGCCGTTTCTTTTTTGGTCTGGACCAGAAAGGAGGAGGAAAGGGGGAATCTCTTGGCTGTTTAGTTTTATTTTTCTAGGGGATCTTCGTTACCACATTACCTATAGTATTTGTCCTCAAATGATTTTTAAACATAACCAGTTTGTTGTTGCTCACCTTCGGCTTTAGGTATTAATGTCTGCACTTTCTTCAAAAAGAATTGTAGGATGATATTCCCTTGTCAATACCATGATTAGGACAGTTTTCACATTTTCTGCCATGAATTAGGGAACCAAACTTGGTTATAATTTTTTTCTGCATTAGTTTCTGGTTATTTGCTCCTTCTTTCTCTAAAGGTTTATGATTATAGATATTACTCTCAATAATTGTTCGGGTTTGGTTGGAGAAAACTTGTTTAGTAATATTGACGTAGTTGTATGGATTTTTGCTTAAAAAGAGAGATGCATGATGAATTTACTAGGGCAGTAACCCTTGAGGTTTGTGAACTGCAGCTTTTTGAAGGAACTTTTATCCATTGTTTCAATTTGAAAGCTTGCTTTTGATGACTTTAAGGAGAATATAGGGAATTTGAAAGCTTCTATGGTTTGAACTTACCAGATAAGCAAGGCCCTAGCTGGATCCAACAAAACTGATCTCATGAAGAAGCTTCCAAAATTTATGTATGATGAGGAGAAAGCTATGGAGGTAAGAAAATTTTGCAGTTATCTTTCTTTTGAAACCATTCTGATTGCCTGTCTATGAAAGGGGATATTATTTATTCACATTAGTATTTGTATAACTTATTGTACCCTATTCTCTATCCACGCTTTGTTCATTTCAATTTAATCTCATCACAGAATCCATAAAAAGTGGCCTTTGACACCCTTTGACATCTCTGACGTGATTGGGCTTGTTCTGTTTCAAAGTATGGAGACTAGTTCCATTATGTAATTAGTTTTTCAGGATATATATTTGAAATTAGGAATATTTATTTTTTGTTAATCTTGTGTATAAGCGGCATGGTATGCTAACTTTGCTTGGAAGTTTTTCTCCGAAGTCATATTTACTAATTAATTGAACTCTTTTTGTATTCTCCTGCTGTAACTTGCAGAAGACTCGCAAGGTACTAACTGAGAAGATAGCAAAGCTGAATTTGGCCATTGATGAGGTTTCTGGAAAACTGAAGGCAGATGAAGCTTTGAACTCGGAGGAAGTAGAAGCTTCCATGTAATACGTAAATCTTGGGACCCGACTATGCGATACTCGAAGCTTTCTTTTGGCACTCAGGAAGATAGTGTTAAGTGATCGGATTTTAAAATTTACCTGTGAACGTTGTTTCCCAAAAACAAAACAACAAAAAACCTTCCTTTATCTTTTGGTCTTAATAATGGTGTTTTAAAGATGGCTTTCGTTTTCGTTGTTGAGAACTATGAAGCATTTGCTGACATTCTGTGAAACTGGCATGAATTCTAGTTTAACTGGGTAAATCCTCAAGTGATGATAATATGCAATATCCTGAACTACATCGTAACTCTTCATAATTATCTGGGATTTTCACAAAACAGTTATTATCCATTCCGAGTTTTGACTAAGCTATTCGCAGTTGTTTTTAACATAGGATGCATCACCCCCTGGGGGAGAGGGACAGATTATCAAAAAAACAAAATCAGATGAGAATTAAGACTAATACTGCCAATCAATCGCAAAACCTGTAATTATAATTCCTTATTCGTAAAATATCAGCGTAGGCCCCAGTGTAAGCTTGACAGTGTTAAAATATGATCTATATTGGGTACAAGGTAATTGTATAACAAAAGCATAGGAGGTATCCCGTCCAATGCTGAGAATAATGCATAGGATAGAGTAAATCCCCTTCCCTCCAGTGACTGAGGAAAAATCTTGGAGCAAAAACGATGAGAAAAAAGATGCATGATTATTTACCCACACTGGAAAACAAGCCATACTCCTCTCTCACTCTACTTTCTCCCAGTTACTGCACAGCATCTGGATCAAATGATAATCTAGGGGAGCTCCATTTCACTAGGTCCCAGCATGCCTGTGCTGCTCTTGTAGTGACGTGGTTAGTGCTAAATATCAGCCACTAGAAGAAAATAACCATTACTTAGACCACTATATGAGAGTAAGCTGAAGTTTTGGCCGGTTAGGCTGTGGCTCCACAACCTCCATGTGAATTGCAACTGCCTGCAGAATGCTGTACGAAATGCTACCATCCATCTTTCTAATCTTCTGCTGTTGCTCGTCTACATACCATTCCCCACTCCCCTTTTCAGCTCTTGGCATCAGATACACAGGCCCTTCAATGCCATATCTGCTCAGGCAGAAGGTATAAGCAATAATGACAAACTGATCAAGTATCGAGACGGACTATTGTTCTGCATTGTTAATTCACACGGGAGAATTGCTATAAAATCCCAACTAATGAACATAATTATCAAAAAGTCCTAATAATAATAGAACAGCCTGTAATGACAAGTCTTTTCATTTGTCACTGGGATTTTTTGGTAGTTATTTTCTTTTTTTGGGACCTCAGTAATTCTCCCACTTGATGACATTCCTGAAATTACTGGCAGTCAAATTAATTTAGATCTCCTGATATGTTTGTCTTCCATAAACTATCATTTGCTTTCCTCTGGGTGGTATAGCAAAGCAAATGGAAAACAAAAGAAACGAGGCAAGAGATTTTACTTGGGAACAAAAACAAAAAATCCGTTGGATCTTATTTTGACTATTCTAGCCTCCGTATCAGTTGGCCTGCACAGACAAATACAAGTTCCAAAATAAGCTGCAAATAAATAAAAAGCAGTGATGGGGCAAGAGCATGGGATGCCATGTACCTGTTTCGGAAATAAATGAGTGTGTGGAGCTCTACAGAGGCCCGGCCAGCCATTTGAGCATTCCTATGCCGATAATTTAGATCTAAGGGACACAGCCATGAAGATGAAATTAGACCAACCTTCATTATTAAAAATATTTATCCACGAGAGCATTTTTATTGAGAAGATGAGAGAATTAAAGTGTAAGATGATCAAGTTCTAATAAGACCAAGAAAGAATTCAACTTTCGAGAATGCAAAAATAGTTGGCAAGCTTATATTGAACCGTGGGTTCAAACAAAAAATGTTTTAAAATGCTGTAGATTCCATACTATCTGAAATACTAGTGAGCTGGAGCCTGTCTTGAAATATTGAAGGTAGCTTGGATATTCCTAAAGATGCAGCAAGTAGCCTGTGAACAACGACATCTGCAAGAAAAGGACGTTTCATCACCTCCGGAAGCATTGCATAAAATGCATCAAGACACCACCAAATTACAGAAACTATAGCTTACCTGCATATCTTCTAATAGGTGAGGTGAAATGAGTATATAGAGGTGCTGCAAGCCCATAATGATGATATTCTGGAGGGCTTAGATCACCGCTACAAAAATAAACCGCCTAAAAAGGAAAGGGGGTATTTTATTTCTACACTTGAAACATACTCCTTTGATCTTTAATATAAAACCTAATTAATTAATTTGAGTAGATTAAGAATGTTAGTTAAATTAGTTAATATGATATGGATTTTTTTGAAAACACCCTAAGCATCTTCCTTAATTCTCTCCCTTCTTCTCCTACTTGATTATTGTTGGAGGAATATCAATAGAGTTAATTTGGTAAAAAATTGATAAATAAAATACATCTTATATATATATATATAAATTCCCTAATTAGCTTCTATATTAAGAACCAGAGGAGTACATCTGAATTCAGTTGTTCAGTGTTAGCAAACTACTTACCTGAGTCATGCATCTAGTTGCCAATATGCGGATTAATTTATTGAAATATGGATCATCACCCTGGATAAAGTATTTCCTATTAGTGGGAGAACAGATCGAAGATTGAAGTAATATGCCTTGACTTTTTTCCTCTACTGATGCAAGAACAAGATTTACCACAGCATGGTCAAGAGAATCAGCCAATGCTTTTGATGATGAGACATCCAAGTGGAGACCAACTGCAGCAGCAGTCCGCAGCAAAGGTTCAAGCATCTCTCTTGTTGGAGTCGGATGACGCCTACATAGGAACCAATAACAATGGGGTATTCATTGATCCCAGTCACAAAACTATCTTGCCGCATGTAGATTTTTTTTTGGCTGCTTCTAGCATGTATATTCAGTCAAGGCTTCTAGTCAACAATGTCAGAAACTTAGTAGAAATATTACTTCTCAACAACATAAATGTTCATGGTGAGCAATTTTTAAACACTGAGGAAGTACCGTTCACCAATTAATATGATCCCTTATGCCAGATGAAACTATCCTTTTCATGTTGACAAATATTCAATTCTTAATTTCAATAGAAAGTATTGGGTGAATAAGTGAACTTGAGAAGACTACATCCTCATCTTTAAGGGTGTGTTTGGTATGAGGGATTCGGAGGGGAGGGGAGCGGATGGGAGGGGAGGGATTTTAATTATTTCTCCTTGTTTGGCAACACACAAATTTTAGGAGGGGAGGGAAAATTTTTTAAAATTTCCCCTCCCCTCCCCTCCTCAACCTCCTCCAAAATTGGGAGGATTTGGAGGGAAAGGGCAATATTTTGTCATATTATAACTATTATGCCTATATTTTGTCATGTTGTGACCATTATGTCTATATTTTATCATGTTGTGACCATTATGCCCACACCCTAAATAAAATAAGAGCAAAATTATCCATATTAAAATATTTTTCCCTCCCCTCCCCTCTTTTTTTGTAAATCCAAACAAGATAATATTAAAATCCTTCCACTCCCCTCCCCTCCCCTTCCTTCCATTAAAATCCCTCCCCTCCCCTTCCTCTCATTGAGCCAAACATACCCTAAGGCTGTGCTTTGTCAGGGAAAGACAATCAGTTTCGATCAAAGAAAAGTCACAAATTGAACAAATTCTGTTAACTAAGACAATTAAAAAAAAAAAAAAACTACATATTTTCTTTTCAATTTATAATAGTCAGTTCACCAACTAGATTCTTAATATGAAGAGAGAGAGAGAGAGAGAGAGAGAGGGAGAGAAATATCTAGCAAAAATGGAAGCAAGTTATGTGCCATATGAACCAGTAGGCCCATTTGCAGAAGGAAGAAATGCAGCTTGTTCCCAAAAGAAAGCATCACATAAAGCAATGATGTCAAAGAGGTATTAGAAACCAACCTTAACAATGAGCACGAAGGAAAACTCTTAAGAATTTGTTCTGCAACAGAAACGTTAGCTGCAAGCATAAACTCCTCCACCATTTGGTTTGCTTCCCGAATTTGGTACATACCTGAAAATTAATTAAACAAACTGAATAGGATTCTTCCATTAAAAAAAAAAAAAAATAGAAAGCTTTTCCACCCTCTCTTTTCACAAGAGAAAAAAATCGGCCTCACTCTCAACCCCACAAATAGCTAAACATTTGGACCATAGCCACAAATATAGATACTCTGAAGAAAACAAGATTAACAAGTCAATATGGAGTGATGATCCCCCATATTTCATCCTTGCAACTTTCTCGTGAAGATTCAAAAGACAGATACACGTGTGAAGCCAACATTTTAAAAAGTAGCCTCTAACAGTCTAACGTTGGAGAGCGCTTCCAACATAAGCAGCTTTGTATCCATCTCTCTTCATCTTCACAAGAAAGTTCCAAGAAGGAAACTCAAGAGGATCATCATCAGTCAACATTTTGCAATTTCAGCAACCCATACTTACAAAGGACACACTAATTACAGAGACCAAACTTTCAAAGACAAGTATAGACAACCACAACTTTGAAGTGCAAAGTCTTTAACAAGTGACTATGAGGATAGATTCAACAGATTGTAGAGGAGTTCAAGGTTCAGCTTTAGCATCAGTCTGAGCTATGGAGTTCAGCGTTCATTTGATGACTCTAAAAACTAAAAATCATTGGTGCTAATCATATAACACAGCTTGCTAATAATATCTTTAATCCCCTAAATGTTATAAATAACACCCAGCTCAAGTCAGACTATTCAGCTTTTTTAATTTCTGTAATCCCAAAGTAGTAAAATAGTTGTAGATATCCAATACAACAGCAGTGTTCAGATGAGCAGGAAACTTGGGCCAGCTGGCTTAGATTTCTCTTGTTCAGCTCTTGGGAACAATAAGGAACATAAAAATCCACTGCCGGTTCAGTGCAGTTTTAGCAGTTTTGAAGACTATGATCATATAATGGAGCAGAGAGGATTTAGCCATAAGCATTTTCCGTCTGATTTTTAGTAGGAATAAGTTTTTAAGCCCTTGCATCTCAATTTCAGTAAGTTTTTCCCTCCTCTTTTCCTCTAACTTTGTTTTTGAAAGGGCGGTTCACTTGATTTTTTACCTCATTTTTGGGACTGATAAGGGGTTCCATTTTGGAAAATACAAAACCAAGTACTAATTCTGTTATTTCCATTTTATACTCAAATGCCCTTTTTCTGTTTGACAAGTCCTTGTGAAAGTTCTGTAAGATAGTTACAGGTTCCTATCACATATCTATCTGAAAACACAAATACAAACCCTGCACACCTTCAACTCCCCCAAAAAAGAAATAATAAGTTAAAGGGGAAAGAAGATTTTACCAATATCAAGAGGGTCATGAGTCTCAGTATCAATTTGAAATTTCACTTCAGCAGAAGCAAGGGTTAGTGCTCCTCTCTCAATGCGCCGTAGCCTCATTTTCTTTTAGACCATACATCCATCCAAAATATTCATACAAATCCATAAAATTAACCCAAACTCATAATTATCATAAGATCTGAGCAGCACATAAGCATTTATAAGTCCATACCTTAGCTAAACCATTCATATTCCTCAAATCTGTAGTTAGTGGATCCACCAGTCGACTGTGGGAACAGAAAATCAAACGACTAAGTACTAAACAAATGCAGGAAATGCATGACAATCAAATTGTGCATAAAACAGTTTGAGTCTGTTAGCACCATAGAAAATGGAACATGCAAGTATTTGCAGCCAGTTCAACCTATACTCTTAACTTCTCTCTCCAAAGGTATGCTAATTTTTCTGTGATTAGCTCCAAACTGAAAACTCAGGCAAAGAGAAAATCACAATAAAAACATCGTTTCTTTTGTCAACAAGAAGTATTTAGTTCATTATCTTGGTTTAAGGCCAGATAAGAACCATTATTGGGAACATGTATGAGTTCTGCAGATGCCCTTGCGTGGTTGCATACGCTCTGTTGGAGATTAAAAGGAATCCGGCCTGAAGCCCACCATTTGAGTGATCAGATTTTAATCTCTGATTTTTAAATACTTTTGATCATTCCTTGTCATCATTAATATATTATTACCTTATCTTTTCCTGATTTGTCTACTTGTGACTACCTTCTCAACATATTTGAATTCTTGTTGATTGAATATAATAGAAGGGAGCCATGCTCATGAGTTAGAGTAGCCATGTAATAGGGGATAGAAACAAAATAAAACAACGAAAGGACATTCTCTCAACAGAGAAACAATGGTAACTGATAGCTACCTTATGCAGGGCTAATTTCAGCAGTATATAAATACAAACTTCATCCTGTAACTGTGCAAAGATCTGAGGATTGAAAGCATACCTATCATCCATTCTTGCCTGTGCTTCAACATAGGACAATGCAGCAGAAGATCTTATGACACTTTTTGTGAACTTTGAGGAAATAATATCTGCTTCAGGGGTCATTTCCTGAACATATGCAAATAGTTTTAGTGAAAATACATCTTTTGACACACTTTATGTGAGAATCAACCAATTGTCAAATTGGAAGATTTCCATTGAAGGTTAAGTTACCTTGCCGGTCTCCAAACTTTCACTCAATAGTTAATTTGGTCTGGTGGTTTTTAAGATCATAACTAAAATCCCTATAGTTCTAAACATTTCAAATGTTGTCCCTTCCATTACACTTCTGCATATGGCATTAAATTCTACGCAAGTGTTCATGGGCAGAGCTGGGCAGGGCATGCCCCCTGCCCGATGCCCGACCCAAAAGATGAGTGGGCTGCATTTTGCAGCCCGCTGCCCTGCCCTGCCCAAAGAAGCCCTAACCATTTTCGGGCTGGGCAATAACGGGCTAGGCAGGGCAGGCTTCCAAGCCCAAATGGTGATACCTCGAAGAAAAATTTTCTAATTAAGGCAAGGGTATCTTATAACAATTATAAAGAAATGAATACTTGAATAAACAATAAAATCAACAAATCAATAACTTTGATTTATCTTAAATTGATATATCTTTTAATACAACACTAAAGTGAGCATGTTTTTGCATCTTTGCAAGACAACCAACGATGAAAACAAACTAAAAGATACTAAATAAGATTAGAAAAACAATAAAAAAAAAATACTAAGAGAGAAGAATTACATATACCACTAAATGTATCTAAAGCAAATGGAAGAGGGGAGAATAATATATATTATTATATATATTATATCATTATATGTATTTCTGGCAAAAAAAAATAATTATAAATATATATATCACCGGCAGGGCCAAATGGACAAGGCAGCATACCCTGCCCGCAGCCCAGCCCTACCCATGATATGCCTAGCCCAAAAATGCCCATTTTTCTCTGGGCTGTTTTTTTTCGGGCTGGGCTAGGCCATTTTTTCTCGGGCTCGGGCAGGCATACTAGGCTAGCAGGCCTGGTGAACACCCCTACGCAGAGGTAGTCATGTACCCTCTCAGTTGAATAGCATGATTCGTGCCAATAGAAGGGTAAGAATGGATAATGGAGTAAACTCAACCCTTATGTGCGACGTGTGATCCCATTTATCTTAAGTGACTTGCGCGAGTTTGCATAAATCATGTATATTCAGAAAGCCAATATTTCTCATTGTCAGTCATGTCAACAAAATTTAGCAGGCATATTACAATTTGTTAATATAGAGGATAAACTAAAACTTCTTAAATTATAGGGACTTATAAGGATCAAATTTAAGAAATTAGTAAAACTATAAGGAGCAACAAAGTAATTTAACCTACATTAATTAAATTAAAAAAAGGTCATAGCTTTTATCCAAACAATGAATATAAACAAAAAGCTAAACTGCTTAGTTTCATCAGGGCCAAAGCATGAGATTTCACATACCCATATGACAGAGAAGGCTAGTCTTTCCACATCAGCCCGAAGAGAACAAATGTCTGCCGAATCAAGGTTTTATCAGTATCAGTCTAAAAAACTATCATATCATCTATCACCACAGTATACAACTTTATCTTCAGCACCATCGCATTTCTTTCTACAATTAAAAAAATCAGATGGAATTACCCTCTGTTAGAGGTTTTGGGAGCATGTCTATTCGTCGCTCCACAAGATAGACAGATGTGCCCCTTTGTTCAGCCTCATCATCAAGTGGAGAACCAGGATGCACAAAATTTGTCACATCAGCAATATCTGATAGAAAACCATTAAAGACAACCTTTTGGACCACCACGTATCAGGATTAAAGAGCAATAACTCAGGGAAGAGAATAGCACTAGTAAGCATCATTTAAAAGGATAAAACGACTTAAATGACAGATATTATTAATCATCAATTCATGGCTTCTACAGAGTGGAGGACAAATAGTATTCTGTTCTGATATGAATACATTAAGATACTTTACATTTTGCGACAGCAAATTGGCATTATAATTCACTACCAAATATGCGATGCAAAAGATTTAGCTTTTCAGTATTTGGAAAAGTTTTCCAAGAAAATCATAACAAAGCAGAGGCTAATTGAAATTGTCAGCCAGGCGTCCTATTATACCCCATTTAAAAATGAAAGAGTACATAGACGAAAAAATAAAATCAAAGAAATGCTTGGAATCCAATAATTTCAATTTGCACACATCAAGTCTTGATGTGAACTTTACGCATCAGTTGTACATTTTTCCTTTGGCCTGGTCAAGATCTTGACTTCACCCTTTTGACATGAGAGTCAATATGGCTTATCCAAAGCCAACTTGATGAAGCTATCAAAATAAATAAGGAATTTTATTTTTGCCTGGTAATGAATCAATTTCAATTCTTCTATTCTAATATATTGCCCATAGATAAAGGATACGAACTCCAACTTCGAAGTTCCCATTGGGAAGAGCAGAACAATGGAGTGCATCATCAATATCCTTGCATCCTGCATGCAATAAGCAGCATAATCATTTGAGCGTACTTACACCATGTGCTCTTTTACATTGAACTGAGTAATTTAGCTTTGGGTTATTCTCAAGTTGAATGAGAGTACTAAATTTGGAGATAAAAGAATTAAATAGTCTATTAGAAAATGCAAATAACAATATTATACTAACTAGTAAAAGCTAGCATAAAAATGGGTTGACTTATTTACATGCCATTCTCGTCATCAATGACGAGTTTGTCTGTACCAAAGCTTAAATCATGTCCCAAAAGAAAAGGATCCAGAACCATTTACTAGTTATTATGAGACCATTTATTTCTTCATGCAACTTATATCATTCAGGTTTCCGAAAAAAATTCAGGTTTTTGAAATCATTCCTTTCTTAAATATAGCTCTAATTTCCAGCATTTTCATCATAAAATTTATATCCTTTCCGTTTAATGGCTACCATATTGAGATATAATATTTTAAGTCTTAGAGTAAACTTTAAACATTTTTATTTTGAAAATATGATAATTAATTATGATACACTATTATTTTACCCTTTGTGGAGTAATAAAAGAATTAAAAGCACACCTGGAGGATCCACACTGAAGACACGCAGATCACGCAAATCCAGCCTAATTGGATTTGACAAATCTTCAGAAGAGACTGACCATGGTAAAGGCGGCAAGCATGCAAGAACTTGTGAAGAGAATGGCCTTGAATTTATATCATTTTCAATCAAAACTACCTAGAATGTACAACAATAAGGATCCCATATGATTAAAATGTGGGGAGGAACAAAGTAACAAACATGTAAATTACACGCACATGCATACACATGTCTTTGTGTTAGTGTGTGCAGAAATATGTTTGTAAAATGAATATGTTGCAGAGGAATCTACAATTCTCTTTTCCTTCCAGCTAATGAAGTCATCAGCAGAGAGTAAAACAGTGAAGTTAAGTGCATAGGGCTTAGCCTTCCTCGGGAGTGACTCAGTGATGAAGTCATCACGAGTCATAGGTTTAAAATCTTGCAAGGTCAAAAAGAGCAAGACAAAGAAATGAAAGAGGAGAAAGAAACTTTTACACCTATTGCTACAAAAACACTATGATACTTAATCATACAGTGACATACAATCATCTTTCCCAAGTCTCCATATAAAGAGATAGGAAATCAAAGGAAAAAAAATGTTAATACAATATAGCATACCTCACTTTCAGTATCTCGGTCACCAATCTGTCCTATAGTTCGCACATAATGGCCTGATGGATACCGAGATTGTCGATCCCAAGAATCAACTGCCACAATAATCCTCTTGTCTAAAAGGTTGTCAAGTTGGCGTGTTTGGATTCGAATTTTGGGTATCCTGCGATCTTTGGATACAAATAAAGCATGGGCAATGCCTCCACTCCCTGCAGGCATAGGCATTGGCTCCAACGATCCACAATAACTGTAATATACAATGCAATTATGTCAAGCAACGTCACACCTAGCTTTGACGCATGGAATAAGAAGACCAAGACTAATAAATTAACAAAATTCAACGTTTAAAGCAAACAAAATTCAACTCACGAATGCCAGTTGCGTTTTATAATGCCAACAACACGACCAGAAGGACGGCTGGATACAGGATTTATTTCTCCAGTAGAAGCTTGTTGAGGAATAGTTCTAGGGGCATCATCAGCACTGCTTGGAACTAGACGAACATCTTCCTCGTCCTCATCCTCTACATACACATAAGTTAACTAATGAAGATATGTAAAGAGGAAAGCATGTTCGCAGAAATGAATATGCACCTCAGTTAGCATACCATCACATGCAATAGACAAAGACTTCTCTTCTTGCCACTGTTCTTGAGGTAAAAGTTCGACGGCAACTATATCACCATCAAAAGCCCGGTTCATGTTTGTACGTCCATAAATTATTATTTCATCGCCAATGCTCTCACTTCCAACATAAGCCTCAAATGGATTATAACGATTTACACGAAGTTTTCCTTGATGATATATTCCACGATGCAATCCAGAAGTAATTTCTGACATTGGTTTATGCTAGAAAGAGAGCAGAAAAGATATTTTAAAACAAATTATCATCATAACAACCAAATTTGAAGGCTCAAATCAGTTAAAAGAAATGGAGTCAACTTCATACCTCCGTGTAGATGACTTTCCTTTTGGATGGTCGCAAATCCTCCAACTCTTCCATTTCTACATCTTCAGATGAAGGTCGCACAAGCAAGTCAAGTAAATCTGACCGGCCCAAAGATTTTACAAAGGATTCGACTGAAAGCAACACATAAATTGATTGATACTTCAATAAAAAAAAAAAATTCAAAATATTCAAAACTACTTTATTCTAGCTATTCTTACAGATGTGACTTGTCATTGATTCCCAAGCTATTTAAGATACAGCTGACTAACAGGAAAAGGTGAAAGTTCATTTACCTGTCTCTGCAAGAATTCCCTCTTCAGTAGCCTTCCTTTTGTTCTCTTTATCATTTGTTATAAGCAAAACCTTCACCGCACCACCAAGATGACTCTGGTACCATTGAGTAGCGACTCGGATAGCTGTATTACCACTTTGTACAGTTAAAATATCACAAATTAAAAAAAAAAAACACCAAGAGCAGTAGAAAGCATAATATTAAGAAAAAATTCATAAAATTATACAAAAACACAAACCTCTATCATTCCTGTCATTTTTTGTTTCGCCACTCATTTCCTTGATATATGTATCCCTACAACAGAGGGGCATAAAACTCTTAAAAGGTCCAAAATGCAATGATCAACCAGAGGAAAAAGTAGTTATCACGGTATTCGATTGTAAAAACCAACTTACCTATGGTACTCATTGGAAAAAACAAAGAATTTCCTCGTGGAATTGCTACAGATAGCTCTTATACGATTGTAAACAGCCATGTTCTTGTTCTTAACCTCTTCCAGCACAATGGACAATATAACAACATCATCAATGGCCGGATTCTCCAGCAAATCAATCTGTTCGCGTGGCAATTTCAAAACAGAAAAACAATGCTAAGTTCTCGAAAACACCACGTTACCGCATAAAACAATGAAGAAGCACAACTAAGCGAGCATGACCTGGTTGAGAACGACATTGGTGTCCAGAACGAGAACTGTAGAAGCAGATTCACTCAAGCGAGCAGCTGAAGTATCGCATGTTTTGCAAAATGGAGCTCCGCAGTATATATCATCTCTTAGGTAGTGCTCCCTGACTTGCTACTCACAAGTCACAAAAACAACTGATTAGAAGTACAGAACAAGGAGCTAGGGTTAGGATTTATGAGAAGAGGCACACCTTCAAAACTTTTCCAGCTTTAGTTTTCTTGACGAAAGACTTGTTATGGAGCATCTTCAATTTGCTTGAATCACACGATAGTTATCCAAATTAGAGCTAAGCAGGCAGCGAAAACACAAGCTTAAGCTTTGAAGACTTCGACGATGGCGAAAAGTGATCCCAACAAGTGCCCGCCGCTACTAATATGGTTCGAATTCTTTCCTCTTTACCTTGCGGGTTCTCCAGTCTCCACTGCGTACCGAACAGCGGCGTCTCGTTATGTCTTTTGCGGTTAATTACAAAAATTGCATTTTGCGCCTTTATTATTTTTGTTTACCACGTTTGGACGCCTTTTTTTTTTCCCACCATGTTTTACGCACCTTTATATTTATTTATTTTAATATATTTATTTTAACCAATAACTTTCATCAAAATTAGAGTTTTTGATTATTTCTCACGTAAAACCTAAATACAACAACTTTATGAAAAAGAGTGAGAATTGTATCAAAAAAAAAAGGAGAGAGCGAGAAATAAATTTTGAAAAATGGTCAAAACACATCTTTTGATATTAAGTTATAATTTTAAAATGTGTTTTTAAGTAATAAGTTGATCCCCAAAAAAAAAAAAACTAGAAACTGAATATTTTTAACATGATACTAACGTTGAAGGATTTCAGGGACAACTCTTGTAGTAAGCCGTGGCTGTGAGGCAGAAATCCAGGAAGTCCAAGATCATGACTTCAGGTGTCATTTGACTTTTTCTTAGCCGATAATCCAACGATGGATTATTCCTGCGAGACGGAGATACTAATTTTTCAGGGAATGAAGAAGCTTCGAATCTTCCATGCTGCCAGTCGCTGTTTCCTGCGATTTCCGTTTCTTCCTTTATACCATTTCGGGCATTTCTCTGTCTTTATCCTAAGTTAAGAACACAAGACTAGCTCTTCTTGTTCGGAATAATTATTTACTCATCTATTCCTTTGTTTCGGAGTTTATCGTTGAAGCCGCCAGATGAAATATCGCCTCTTTAGACTCACGCGCTTTATGCTTTGGCTAATTCCGCTGTTATGGAGCTTAACTTGCCATGTTTTGAGATTAGAGAGCTCCCAAGTCTCGCTTGTGGATCATACTGAGCGAGGCTTTGATGGCATACACCCACCCTTAAGCCGTCCAGGCCGATCTATTTTGTCCTTTTCACGGTGAGTTCTTGAGTATTTCTTACTTGCTATTATTTGTCTTTTTTACAAATTATTAGTAATGATAATTACTTTGGGTTCTCTTAATTGGTTTTTAAAAACCTGGTGCTGCTTGTGTGATCTTTGTTTTGATTATCAAGTTGTTGAGTAGATACAGTTATAAAAGAATCAAGGTCAGGATCAGATCAACCATAAGATTTTTTTTTTTTCCCTTTTGCTTAAGGGGAGGGATGAATTAATATTTATAGCATCATGCAAGAGTTGAATCTTGGAATATCTAAAAAGTCAACATGCAGCTTCGTTTTCCTCCCCACATGTTCCAGCTTAGGGCTTATTCGATGTTGAAGAGGATGGTCATGTAGGATGGATTGAAAAGAGTAGGAGTTATCAAATTCTCATTATTTTATTGAAAGTTTAATGAAAAAAAGGACGGCTACTCATTTACCTTTCAAAGATATATGTTTGGAATTCAAAAGAAAAGAAAAAGAAAAAGTTATGATGTTTAAATTTCCAACATCACGCTATGTTTAAACATCAAAGTGCCGTTGTATTAGGTTTCTCTTAAGGTAAAAAGCAATCTAACCATATTACTCTGCTTGGTTCTTACTTTTTATATTGTCATTGCACAGTAAGCCCAATACGACCCTTGTTGCTACCCTAGATGGGACAATATATTTGGTGGAGATTGGTTCTATGAGGGTAATATGGTCATTCCCTACTGGATCACCAATCTACCACTCATATCAAGCTCCTTTCAACAAGGATAATATTAAAGAGAATGTGTGTGGATTAGCTAGCGGGTTCATGGAATGTGGAGATGATTGGGCACTATATATCCAAAGCAAGCACTTTGGAAAAATGGTACGGGCGTAGATATCAATACATTGTTGCTAACTTAGCTTTTCATAGAAAATGCATCTTGGCTGTGGTTTTCAACAAGTATCCTGGATTTAACAATAATGTATATATTGAATCATTAACAAGTTAGTTTAGTTTCAGATTATGTGAATGTATTCTTAATAACACATGATATTTCTCTCTCTGCCCACTTCTACTTCCTTTAACCTTTTTCTTTGGTTGCCACAAAATTTTCATTGCATCATGTGAATTTGCTGTTACATCAGGCTTTATATCATAGTCATAAAAGGATGGAAGCATGCATTGTGTTGCTTTCTCATTCTGTGTATTTTGTTTAAAACTAGTGATCGTTAGTTGCCTATACTTTTTTAATGTTGCCCTTTGAAATATGCTAAATTAGCAGCAAAGCTTTGCCTGGAATACAAGTCCTTAATATTTGTGAGCATAAACCTGCCATGGCAAAGTTGCAAACTTAAAGGGAAAATTTAATTGAAAATGAGCAATTAAAATAATAAACATAACCTGCAAACCCATGAAACTCCCTGTGGTAGTGAGGAGGAACGTGGGACTTCCTATTGAGTTTTATTTGAGAGAGACTACAGCTTTTGATATTCTTAGTTTACATACTGCATGTTTTGTTCTACTTGTGTTCTAATTTAATATTTTTGATGTGAAAGTTGATGATCTGTAGCTTACTGGCTTTTTTCGGTCTACAGCTGATGTTATATATATAAAGCATGAATTTTCTGCACTAATGTGTTTGAAATTTATTTGGGTTTCAACTTCCGTCGTGCTCCCTCTAACTGGTTTATTGTGGATGTAGAGACTCTCAACATCTGTGGCAGATTTTGTTGCGGCTACACCTACCTTTTCGGATGATGGAGGTGTTATTCTTGGTTCCAGAAGAAGTACTTTATTTGAAATTGATGCTATAAGTGGAAAGCTCATTCGAAGCTATGCTGCTGATAATCTTTCTGCTCTGTGGAGGAGTGATATGCATAATGCAACAAATATTGTCAATACAAAGAATAAAGAGCTGGCTGGTCCTGCAATGCTAAGCACACCAGAGCTTCTGCTTAAAATAATTAGAACAGATTATTCTCTACAAGGTGTCGGTCCTAGATCTGGAAAATTTTTGTGGACTATGAATGTGGCTGAATTTAAGGCTTCATTATTCTGTGGACATGATGAAAATCTGTTTAGTGGGGCTTCTTTGGATTCAGAGGATAAATATGCCTCCAACAATGACTTGGATTTTGCTATGCCATATGCATGTCATGAGTTAAAAGAGGTACATCGCCTGCAAAAGAATCTTCTTTTTGGTGATCATCATGATGAGAAAATGCTTCCTGTGCCTACTTCAGATCTGATGCTTCTCCCACAATCAAATTTAGATATATCTTTAAATCAACGTGATGATGATACGATGCTTCTTACCTCTCCAAATGCGTTGCCTTCTTTGCCCTCAAATTTTAATCCCCATGACATTGATGATAATGCAGCCACTCTCTCTCAACCTCCCACAGAGATTAGCACACGAGGGGAAGTTGATAGAAACAAGATGACAGAATGGCCAAGAGCATCTTTATTATTGTTTGTGCTCTTACTTCTGGGTCTTTTGGTGCACCGTCTTCCGGTGGTCAAAAAGCTAGTTATGTTGATGGTTCAAAATGGTGGATCCGAAATAAAAGCTTCTCCTTCTAAGAAAAAAAGAGCACGTAAGTCAGGAAAAAATAATGTCATTGATGACAAAAGAAATAAGCATCTGTCATCAGAAGATGAGGACGTAATGGCAAGTAGCAAAGTTGCTAGAGAAGCATTGCCACGTGCTGAAAAAGTTGAAGGAGCCAATGGACGTCAAATTGGTAAACTCTTCGTATCAAATAAAGAAATTGCCAAGGGAAGTAATGGTACTATAGTCCTTGAGGGAATGTATGAAGGTCGGGCAGTTGCTATCAAGCGTTTGGTCCAGGCCCATTATGATATTGCTGTTAAAGAAATTCAAAATCTTATTGCATCTGATCATCATCCTAACATTGTCCGATGGCATGGGGTTGAATTTGATCAAGATTTTATATATCTTGCTCTGGAACGTTGTATGTGCAATTTAGATGATTTGATTCAGATGTATTCAGATTGCTCTTCAAAACCAGGGTCTAGTGAAAACCAATCTTCTGAATGTTTGAAGGTCCAAATAGAGATGGGAAAGGGTAACATGCAAGAGCTTTGGAAAGCAAATGGCTATCCATCCTCATTATTATTGAAGTTGATCAGGTTTGTGCATATATATATATATATATATATATTGGCTATTCAAAATATTTTTTAAGATATTCTATTCAGTGTATATGGATAGTTTGTTTATAGTATTCAATCATGTGAAGATTGATTTGCAGGAGCGTTGTTCCTATTGATTATATAACTCTTGCTTAAGGCAAGGAATGGTGATACATGATGGTGCTAGATTTGAGGTACAGGTAGGGTAGTTTCAAGAAAGAGGCGTGAGGGTTTGCCTTAAATAATTCAACCTTTTTCCAATTTGATAGTGAAGTTCAAATGGGATGGGTGAGTCATCAAGGATGACATAAATGGAGGTAATGGTACGGTAAAATGATTGGTGGATATGACTATGGTTAGGACAAAATGGCTAGCAATACACAGAAGGGTCTTATTTAGCTTTCGTTGAGGAATTTTGTAGTTGAACAAGATTGTTAAAGTTACAATTTGTATTTTTCTGTGACAGGTTATAAAATGATGTCTACTTTTCAAGTTTACTTTATTGTATGCCTTTTTATTAAGATCGTCTTTTTGAATCCCACGTTTTTAATTTTGATGACACAGGGATATAGTTTCTGGACTTGTTCACTTGCATGAATTGGGAATAATACATCGTGATTTGAAACCTCAGAATATTTTGATAACTAAGGAAAGACATTTAGGTGCAAAAGTGTCTGATATGGGTATCAGCAAACGCCTTCTTGGAGATATATCTTCCTTTAGTCATAATGGTACTGGTAAGTACTTCAAGAAAGATTTTATTTTTGCTTTAGCATTTGCTACTTCAATTGTCAATAACGGCACGGCTTGCATTGATGTAGGATTATTTGCAAAATCTTATGATTTCTGTTCACTGACCGTTTTCATCTAACCAAGGGCTTCCATGGCTAATAATCTAAAGGTCTTTACTAATTTTTTATTTTAAAAAATTACTAAATTGCAGGTTGTGGCAGTTCTGGTTGGCAAGCACAAGAACAGCTTCATCAAAGACGTCAAACGCGAGCAGTAGATTTATTTAGTCTAGGTTGTGTTCTCTTCTTTTGCATAACTAAGGGAAAACATCCATTTGGAGAGCGTCTTGAACGTGATTTCAATATTGTGAAAGATAAAAAGAACCTTGCTCCAGTGGAGTTCATTCCTGAGGCTGAAGATCTTATTTCTAGTTTATTAAACCGTAATCCAAAGTCAAGGTACATAAATTTCTTTTAAGAGAATTTCTTTTCAAGGAGAAGTATACTTTCCAAGCTCCTTAGATATCAATTCCTTAATTATTGTTTAGAATGAAATGATTGATTATTTTAAGAAAAGTTATTCATTTGAAAAGGAGTATGTGGCCAAGTTTGATAACCATGCAAAGCATTTAAGTCTTTCAGCCTCTTTGGCATTTTAGCTCTGGATAAATGGAAAAGGTGTTAACCAGTAAGACAAATCAAGTGAATTGTAATTATATTTTTTCTCTTTTTTATGTTTGGTTGAAGGTCACCGATTTCATTAAAGAAATCTATTTATATAATTTTCAGGCCAAAGGCTATTGAAGTGCTGCATCATCCTTTTTTCTGGAGTTCTGAGATGAGACTTTCATTTCTTCGTGATGCTAGTGATAGGGTGGAACTAGAAGACAGGAGTCCTAATTCTAATTTTTTAGTGGCATTAGAAAGTATTGCGCCACAGGCCTTAGACAATGCAAATTGGAATGAAAAGATGGAACCTGCCTTCATTGCTAACATCGGCCGATACAGGCGATATAAGTATGACAGTGTTCGTGACTTGTTGCGGGTTATGAGAAACAAGCTGAATCATTATAGAGAATTGCCTCGAGAAATTCAGGTTCTTGTTTAGAGTAGCTTGCACATTATTAATTCCATTCTGTTGTTGAGGTTGGGATTAATTACAAAAGTTGAAACTAATATTTTCTTTTATGTTTTGCCTTTTCAGCAACTTCTAGGACCTGTTCCAGAAGGGTTCAATGACTACTTCGCTAGTCGATTTCCTAAACTCTTAATTAAAGTGTATAAAATTGTACGTAAATATTGCAAGCAGGAGGAATGCTTCCAAAGGTATTTTAATAATGTTGATTAGTACAAGTGTTGTCTGTGAATTAAACTGTTATTATCTAGTCTAATGTAATGTACAAATGTTGCAATACGTATTTCATTTTCATTTAAGCATGTTCTGATTTGATGAGTTCAAAGAGCAGATGCTGGTTCCCGAAAAAAAAAAAAAAAATTTAATTTGGCATTCTTCTCCTTGTACAGGCTGGCATATTGCCCTTCTATTCTCTATCGGTTCTCCAAATTTAATTGCCAGTACTAATTGTTTTAAATAATATATGCATAGCTAACTGCATTGCATAGCTAATAATTTAAACTGTTATGCAGAGTTGAGAATTGAGATTCTTCGAAGTTGGAAAACAGCATAGCTAGTCTTATATCAAATCTAAACTTTTAGACATAATTTGACCATTTAGAATAGAAAATATTTTTCTGAACCGTTAAAATTTTATATATTTTAATTTTTTTATGCTTAATTACTACTTTAAGTTTATGGCTAAAAATTAATTTTATTTCATGTTTTTTAAATAAAAAGTATTAAAATTTCAAATTATATATATAATTTAAACAACTCAATAATTCAATTCGAATGGGTTGAATTTAGTTGAGTGCCACATTTCTATCACGCTTGTTTTCTTGAGCTCTAGAAGTATAAATGTTCTTTGTGCAAAAATAATTCTACTATCACAAGCCGCCATAATACAAGTTTGAAATTGATGGAATTCATTTCTAATAATTTAACCAAATTCATATGAGCATGCATGAACATCCTCCTTGCCAGCCCCGTCGCTCCAGAGTCCAGACAGTAAACGAGATCCCGCCTGATCCGCCATTAACAAAAAGGTGAGGTGGGGCGCCTCAAATATCATACAAAAGTTCGCCCACCAGCAATGTGGAAAGAATATTACTACTTTAATATGAAGTATTAAAATTTTAGTACAAGAAACAGCAACCCAAAAAAACATATAAATAATGCTTGCTTGAACTCTCCTGTCATCGGTGAAACCGTGCCGACTTCAAGAATGAACACCGACTCAAGCAATTTGAGTGGTGACTATCTCTGCCTCTTGTTTTGGTTGTAAATTCTTCCTTCTTATTTGTCTACCGACCTCACGGATTCATCAATCCTTCATGGAGGCAAGTCAAGGGCAGAAAATCTCCATAATGCAAACCTAATTCAGAGGAAAATTACTGCGTTCATCGACAAGATCAGTAGACATTGACGAAGGTATTCTGTGACGCTTCAAAATCCTGGAAGAAGCAGTTTTTGCCAATCCATAGTTCAAGGCAATGACCCTATCATCATCCAAATCAAATCGCACACTTTCTTCTCTACAATTTTCCACAAGCTGGCACAGATGTTTTAAATTTTCAACTTCGGTTCCATTAACCTTAAGAACCTGTAAAGCAGAAATAATAAATTCAAGGAACTACGTAACAACAATTCCGAGAGCAAAATATGGCTTCATCATCGGTGATGGCATGTACTCTATCCTGAGTAAGAAACTTGTGAATAAATTAAATAATGTGCATTGGAGTCTCTCGAACCAATAAAGCTTTGCAAATCACTTTGACCCTATCTTTCTTTTTTGGAGAATCACTTTCACCCAATCTTTTTATGACATTGTGATATGCTTCACTATTACCCAATCATCTCCTTCCTCTTGTCTTTTAACTGGTCTGAAGCTATTACTTGGGGTAACAGGATGAGCTCGTTGGGCCACCTTTTAAAAACTTATTGGTAAAAATTACAAAACAGCCTTTAAAGATAGGATTTTCTTGTTATTAAGAATTTCCAAAGGTAGAAAAAAGATTGTTTAGTCCACATATTATTTGATTACCACTTAAATGAAATTAAGGTATGATCATCATAAATATTCATCAAAGGATAAAAGTTACAAAACAAAATACATATTTGCACCTGTAATTCTGCAAGACGCTCATACCCAGCATTGATATCATCCATCAGGACCTGTTAAAAAAATTTTAAAAATAAAAAAGAAGGCAATTTTCAATATAATGACAGGATTCTCTACTGATGTCCGCTAAAAGCAACACAAGAGAATGGGATGCTATTGGTAATTGACGCTGAAATCGAATCACTTTCCTAGACAAAAGCGTACAACGCTACAAAAGTAAGACATAACTGAGATAGGCATAGCAAATATTGGCTATGTTAAACTGCACTAAAGATCAAAAGATGCTCACTTGAGATAGAATGACAAGTTGCTGATTGGCCTTCTTGGGCAATTCCCTCAACGCACGTTCACACAGTCGACGTGGTGAAGTATTATACCAATCTTCTCCAAATTCATGAAGGAATGGTTGAGTGAGTGGAATAAATACCAGACCGGCAAAAATATAATAACTTGGGAGCTTGTCAAACTGATGAACTGGAACCAACGGTTGTAGCTGAAAATAAGGACATCAAATATTCATTATTTCACAAAAACCATTCTCCAAATTAATATTTAAGACATGGATGAAGAATACACTAGATATTTATTTACAAAGTAAAGATCATATATACAGCCTACAGGAACTTACAGGACGAAGAATGACGCTAAATTCATGCTCTTCACCGTTCCGCAGAACTTTGACCACTGCTTTTTCATTAGGCTGCTTCATAGAGACCAAATGATCAAATGTAATTCGTTCTCTGTTTCGAAAAGGAACTGCAGCATACGTGCCGTATCATGAGTATAGACTTAAACTAGTTTTCAAAGACCAGATAAAGCAATCCAAGGTAACATTTGAAGGAAAGGAGGAAAATGTTCTCAAGTACAGATAGCTATCCATGCCACAAAGATTGTATGCATTCAAATTCAGAATAATAAGAAACAACTCACCCGTTCCATCATTTGCTATAGGCACGCCATCAAATGCAAGTATGACATCATCCTTCTTCAAAACCTTGTATGCATCTGAAAGTGGATTAATTTTGCTCACAAGCACCCCAGTCATGTCAGGTCGCATGTGAAAATGGTTTCTGAGTTGAACATTTTCAGTAGGCTGGCATGATAAGCCCAGGGAGCAAAATCCACTATACTTTCCATTTTCTTCTACACCAGATATAAAATGCTTTATTACTGGCACTGGTATAATGTAACTGCAACATACAGTATGAAAGAAAATCTAGCATGATATATTTATGCTTGATCAAAAACAATTAAACAAAGCAATCTCGTTCACTTGAACGGCTGGGTATTTTATCATGTAAGCTGAAGCACACATACTGATGGATGCGAACTACCAGTTTACCACAATGTCAATCTGAGAAATTCAGCAGACACTAATGCCCCAAGTTTGGATTTCTAAATAACTTCAAGAAACATATATATCATGTAACTACGCTCAAAGAAAAATATGAATTAAAAAAAAAAAATTAAAGATGTTATCTTTTCCGTTCTTTTTTACTCCAGTGAGATAAATCCAAACAGACATTATTGGAGACTATAACTGTTGATTTCATTAATTAGACAACTGTGATCTAACACCTATAGGTAGAGAACAAAAATTGCAATTTAATGGTGTTTAAGACTTTAGAATTTTATTATGAAGTTAAAAACTAGTAAATAATGGAAAAAGGGGATTGATGATTCTAAATCATAAAGGAAGAAAACACAACTTACCCTATATTCTCAGCGCCTGTCAGATTTTGGAAAGCCACTCCAGCAACCTTGTTGCCCATGATCGCTGGGCCACCACTATTGCCAGGATTTATGGCTGCATCAATCTGTATTGCCAACAGCTGTGATGCTCCATGTGCATATTGTGTGGGCTCAACTCTGGAAACAACCCCTTTAGTAACTGAAATGTTGTCACCACCTGCAAACCACAGTTGTGATAAATGTGAACAATTTGGTTAAAAAAACTCTATTTTAAACATTCAGATAATAGATTCCATAAGTCCATTATTCTAAGAGATCTTTATCGTCAAACGAGTGATGAATGTAATGGAAGATAGCAGAGGAAGTACGTAGGAGAACAACTAACAGCTTTTTTTTTTTTTGGTTCTGGTGAAAGGACAACTAATAATTTTAGTAATAAAAAAGTTTTTTTTTCTTCTCTTTGGGAGGGGGTGTTTGCTGTGCAAAAGAATGGTGGTCCAGAAGTGGTGAAAAATGAATTACTTGGTATCTCAGAAAGCATAGGCTTCGAACTAAAACCCAAGCCCAGGTTATCAAGCCCTTCAGCATCGGATGATGACTTGGAAAGATCTTTACGTTCCAATGTCGTATGGTGGAGAGGTATGAGTAGTTAGATATCTATTTATTAAAAAAAATTAAAAAAAAAAAGAAAAAAAAACAACAACAACAACAAAATAATGCATAAATTCAAATTTTCAAATTTGACATACAATCTTATCAATAATTGTCGAGAGACTTGGAAAATTATCAGTCCCAAAAAAAGGCTTAGAAGTTAAATTTTCCATCCACCAAACAGCAAGTTTCACCCATCAATATATAAACCAAAGTCATGGAGTACTAAGAGCTATTAGTACAAGATAAACACTTTAAACTAATACGAGCAATGGCTTTAGAACAAAACCAAGCATTGAATCCGCCATGAAAAATGAAAACATCTTGGACAATATTTATCCATATCATTGTCGTGCATGCTAAAACCAATTCTGACTGGTTTTCAACTGGCTCTGGCCGGCTTCCCCAGTTCATGAGTTGGCCGGTTTTCAAGTGTTCCAGGGTGGATATATAGCTGTTCCCAGTCAGAACAGCCGAACCAGCCAGTTCAGTTCTGATAGCACTGAATAGAAGACAAAAATAATATTAAAATATGTTTGATGAAGAATACCTTGAGGATAACCCACGACAGCAACAGCTTCCTGTAAAAAAGGGATATCTCCAAGCTCCAAGGGATTCATGCCATCCCAAAATTCCTCACTTTCAATAATCAACATAGCCAAGTCACATTCATGACCAACAAATTTGACTTCTGCTCTATACTTTGTGGACGAGCCATGTTTTCTTACAAGCACAAATGAATGATCCGCCACCACATGAGCATTTGTAAGAATCTTTTTGCCAGGAATCACAAACCCTATATGACAATGATATAAATCTTTAAGAGAGGAGCGTTATGTGAAAAAGTATGTTTGAAAATATAGAAAAATCAAAGCAAATTAATTCAATAGTTAGCGGGATGCAAGATAATTATCAGCATCTGCAGATCATACAAGTACAATATCTTAAAAGTTTTCGGTAAGTTGGTGCTTGGTACAATCTAGTGATCTACACATATGCGCGCACCGACCAAACCACCACTAAACTTCAGAAGAGGCAGAATTACAAGGGGCTGTTTAATGAAAACGAACCTAACTAAAGGAAGTATAAACACCCACAGAAGCAGCAAAGGTTTTATCCAAGTATTGATCATTCATGATGCATTGCAAACACAAACACACAATATTAGCCAAATCGATCATACTTATCTCTCAATTACACTAATAGGGATACATCAAAGCTTCCTCACAGAATTACCACCATTACAAATCATAAACTATCAAGTATCAAATTCCGGGGGTAACAATTTGAAGCATAAACGGAAGTAAACTGCCAAGCAGAAATTGACCATGATGTTAGAATTACAGATAATAGGCCGGCCAAGAACAGTGAGTAAAGTGAGTTAAAAGAGGGGGAGAAAAAAACTGACCGGAACCCATTGTTTCGCGCTGGGACTTGTTTTGCCAGGGGAGGAGGTAGTTGGGGCTGCAGGAAACAGTGAATACTTTGACAACAGAATCCAGTGCAAGCTCGATCGCAAAATTAGCACCAGCCCTTGGGTTAAATTTACGATTTAAAGGCTGAACCCGCCTCAAAGAACTCCTCCGATACCTATTTGCGTTGAAAGTTTTAGCAGCGGACGCAGAAGTCGACAATGTGCGAGCGCCATTTCTGGCTAAGTGGTTATTTTGCCGAGTGGATCTTCGACGAATACAAGAGGGGAGAGCGTTTGATGTCTTTGCCGCTGGTGGAGTCACATGGCAATCTCTCAGCAGACGGAGAGACAAGGAAGAGAACGATGCAAGGTTGCGAACTGTACGCACGTATGTTGCCATGGTTGGCAGGTAGAAGTGAAAGTGGATCTTGCAAAACGTCTCTCTGCTTGCCGCTTCCCTCCCCCAACGGCGCCAATACGCGACAGTGCAATGCAGGGCTTCGAATGTGTCACGATCATCAACATGCCAACATATTTTAACATATCAAATTTCTTCAGCTTATTTTCAAAAATTGGCGCAAGAGTTTTTTTGGAGCGAAGCCACCCAGACTTACTCTCCGTGAGTCCAATGTCACAAGCCCTGACCAGGATCAAAACCTAGACTTCGCGCTAAATGGAAGAAGCCCAATAAAAATTTAATTTAATTAAGCTTCAAAGACAATTGGACCTGTTCACCAACTCATTCTTATTGTTCGATTGGGCTAAGCTACTAAATTATTTTAACATTTTAAGAATTAATGTAACTTATTATTCTTACTATCATTTATTTATAATTTCACAATCACAATTGGGCTTTAAACTTCAAACTGGGCTTGGGGGGGTGAGCCAGGCCCGTGCAGTAGTGCAACACATGGGCGACTCGCGAGGATCCCAGCAGCAAGCTACTGTAGTGGACCCTCCCCTAAAAAAATTAATTTAATATCATGTGGGCCGATGGCCCACGTATCAGATATTAAACTGATAAGAACAGATACTACACTTGATCTTAGCCAAAAGGCCGAGAAAGGTATGCTTTGGCACGGTACACTGTGCAGCTTTTATAATTGATCTCCACGCTTGAGCTCGTTTTCCCGCTCGGTGTGGGACTCTTCACCTGTTCACCGTTCCAGCCATGCATTAAACAGACTTCTTTTGCATATGTTTTGTTAGAGCTTCCTCCTAGTAAACTCCCATTATAATTATAATTACAAATATAGCAAAGCATAAATAATTGTTTCTGGCGAGTCCGCTCGTAGCTTTCAGAAATGAGGAAATAGATTGGACAGCTTAACACGAGAAGAAATCTAGAAAAAAGTTGCACAGTTTGTGTTAATTTTGGTTGCATACATCATTTGCAGCCTAGTTAGGTCGAAAAATCAAACTCTTTTCCCAGAAGTAATAATGTGAGATAATTGACATGTGATGCATATATAATAATGTGTAATAATCAAGCATGAGATATAGGGAGGGGTAACAGGGAATTGTACAAGAGGTTGCTTGAAAACCAGGTTCAAAAAAAAAAAGGGGGAGGGGGAGGTAAGCTGCATGAAGCTATATATACGAGTATTATTGTTAAGCTGGCGTAAAGAGAGTCGTGTGACCTTATGATTGGTACCAAACATAACATAAGCCAAAGAAAGAACCTGCAGGAAGGCCGGGTGTTGTTTTTTTTTTTGATATCAAAAGGCCGGGTGTTGTTGATCTGTCCATCTGGTAAGAAAATAATGAAAGGTTTCATCAACAGGTTACTTGCTCGGATGTTCAATTTACATTTTGACATATCTAGGGTTGCTTTTTTTTTTGCCATTTTTTTGTGCCTTGTTCCTTTTTTTTTTTTTTAAATCAAGTCTAATAACATGAGGCTGAGACCCATAGGACGTAGCTTCTCAATCTCCCAAAGTTTAAATATAAATAAAGAAATAAGATTAGACATATCTCGTAAAATAAATTACAACTTAAAAAAAAGATTTAAATTTCAAATAACTGATTAAAATATTTAAAATTTTGATTGATAACTTTAAAAACAAGAACAAAAACAAAAACAAAGTGGATTGCTTTATGCAAAGGGCGGGGACGCCCCTTTGCATCCGTCATTTCTCGTGAATGGTGGGTGCCGTCCAGTGCCCATATCACGTATGTCAAACGGTAGAAGAAAAGAAAAATAAATAAAATAATCATGTAGTAACTCACGGTTTTTCTTTATTTTCACTGAAATTGTATAGATATTTAGCATACTTTTGAAACGTAGACATATTTTTTAAGATAAAAAATAAATCATACACTTTGCATAAATATACCTATCCAGTTTGTTTGAAAATGAAGAATAAGAATAATCTCCTTAGAAAAAATACTTAGAATTTTCTTCTATTTTTCAGAGGAGACATGTATGTCTTTTCAAAATAGAAAAGGGGGTTATGTGATTGAAAGAAAGGTCGAGAGAAATTCGTATAATTCAACTTAATATTTATTTTTGGGCATAATTGTGGTATTATTCAAAGATAACAAGTTATTGCAGGTTGACTTTTGGGGGGCATCTTTAACAAAATAAGACCCATACTTGACATTTTGTTGGTGTGTGTGGTCGAGGTTCGTAGTGATAAATTTCTTTTGGTTCATCCAACCCCATGATTTCTCATGGTAGTAAGTGGTCAACCTCTAATTCGTATTTTGATTCAAGAAAGTTCTTTGTTTTCTTTTCAAAATGTCAAATTAATAGGTTTCAAATTCCTGATTCATCGCCTCAGCAGGGAAACATCATATTTGATTTAACTTTTTATATGAAAATCAATTCAGTATATTCATTAATCACGTATAATAAAACTTAAAACAAATTATATACTACCTCCGGTCCTTAATATAAAACTTTATTTGACTTTTATTTTGGTCCTAAATATAAGACCCCGATTCACTTTGTCTCTGATATTTGAGCATTTTTTTCCCAGATAGTCTTTCTAATAATGGTAGTTCTAACCAACACACTTAATCAACAAGGATATTTTAGAAAAGACAACACCTATTTATTACAAATAACTAACTTAACTTATTTCCTTAATCTCCTTAAATTAGTCAACTAGCTCTTATAATTAAAACCGGAGGTAGTATTATTTTTTGAATGGCAGGGATCATTCGCTGAATTCTACATACTAACATATAAACAGAGTTTTTAATTGATGGCTTCAAATATCTAAAAGGAAATACTATTTAGTCTTGCCCTTTTCGACATTCAAATTATTTGATTTCACTTTCATAAATTCACTTATTTTGCACAAGATTAAAGTATACATTTAATTTTTTTAACTTTATACAGGGTCTCAATTTTGATAAAGCATTCTTAAATGCTAACATACTAAATTTAATTTTTAAAATAGTTATGATTGTTAAAAAAATTATTATTTAAGCCTAATAATTTTAGGATTAAAAACTAAATACATAGTACTTTTCAAAATTAAGGAACGAAATTAAAATTTTGAATAAAGTCAAGAAAATAAATGTATATTTTACCCCCTGTGCTGTATGATGGAAATGGAGGAGAAGAAAAGAAAAATTTTAATGAGCTTAATATGAGAAATTAGAGAAGTGGGGTTTTAAAATCTTAATAAAGAGAATATGAAAGATAATAAAGCTAATAAAAATCAATTGAAAACTTTTAACCTACTTTTTTAATTTTTTAAATTGAGGTCATTAATTTTTTTTCCCTCCCATCCTCTTCTCTTCACTTATACCAAACGAACCCTTACCCCCTATATTTAGTACGAGGGAAATGAAAGGAAAGAAAGAAGAGAAAAAATTTTAACGAGGTCAATTCAAAAAAATTTAAAAAAAGATTAAAATTTTAATAAAGAGAAAATGTAAGATAAAAAAATAATAAAATTTAATTAAAAACTTTTAACTCAATCCTTTTAATGTTTTAAATTGAGTTTACTAAAATTTTCACATACTCTCTCTCTTCTTCTTTTTTATTTCTCTCGTACCAAACCGCTGGGCTTTCTAGAATTTTACAAGCATGTTTTCTTTTTCTCTTTCTTTTCTTTTTTTTTTTGGTTGCCATTTTACAAGCATGTTTTCTATCCTCTATGCGTGTGTGCATAAAAACATGTTCTGTGGAATTGGAAACCATGTTGGTAAACAAAGGCAAGGAAAGAGGAGAGAAACTTCTCCGAAAAATACAGGTTCGTGGAAATTGGAAAATTGGCAAACGCGTAGAATCCAGGAATGAAGGCTGACATCCCAGCAACATCCAATTCACATGGTTTAGATTTTTAATTTAAAATATCCAAACTTTATGCTTTTCATTTTCCATAACTTAAATTATTATTTTTATTTCAGAATTGTTAGAATATTTTTCAGGTCAAATAAAGTTATACTCCGGTCATGTTAGATTTGAGGTTAATCCTTTTCGGACCTGGAGCAGTTAAGGAATAACCTTCCCAATAAATACATACATTATCAGAATTTAAACTTATATTCTCCTCTTGCTTGATCCCCTACCTTAAGCAAGAGATATTTGGCAACTGTATTTTTAAACAAAAATTATTATTGATCTAGTCTTTTGGGACCTTATATCATCATCATTGTCCGTAAATTTACGCATTTTCATATTCTTTCATCTCGATTTTAGCTTAGACTTAAGCCTAACTGAACAATGAACACCTAGCTTAGCCAATTTTTTCATTTGAATAAAAATAATTATATTATTAAGTAAAAATAAAATATAAAATGTTTAAAAACAAGAAGGGAGTTCTTCAGAGAAAACTCCCCAAAAAAACAAGAAAATAACTTGAGAATCTAAAAAAGAAAACGGTGGAAAAAAACCTCTCTGGAGTCATTTGGCAATGCACTGGAGAATTTTACCAGGTGGATAAACTTGGAATCAACACACAAAACTAATTTCGCCACAAATAATAATGACAGCACTCGATGAGAGAAAGATACCACCCAGCAGCAAATAAAATACTACCTCCGGTCCTTAATATAAGATCCCGTTTGACTTTTTATTTGATCCTAATTATAAGACCCCAATCCATTTTTTCTTTTATATTTATGCATCTTTTTCCAATATAGTCTTTCTAATAATGATAGTTCTAGCCAATATACTTAATTAGCAAGGATATTTTAGGAATGACAACACTTATTTATTACAAATAACTAACTTAACTTACTTCCTTAATCTCCTCAAATAAGTTAACTGGGTCTTATAATTAGGACCGGAGGTAGTATATATACATGCATGTGTGTGTGTGTGTAAAGAAATGTTTAATTTATTTGTTAATAAGTACTACCTCCTGTCCTAATTATAAGACCCAGTTGACTTATTTGAGGAGATTAAGGAAATAAGTTAAGTTAGTTATTTGTAATAAATAAGTGTTGTCATTCCTAAAATATCCTTGCTAATTAAGTGTATTGGTTAGAACTGTCATTATTAGAAGGATTATTTTGGAAAAAAATGCATAAATATGAGAGACAAAATGGATTGGGGTTTTATAATTAGGACCAAATAAAAAGTCAAACGGGGTCTTATAATAAGGATCGGAGGTAGTAATAATTTGAGCAACTTGTCTAACAAATAGCAGATCAATTTCCCTGGGATAAACCCGACATGATCATCGCAAATCTCAATCGTTGTCTTACAAGTCCCCGAAATAATAACATAAAAGTAAAGAACAATTTTCGAGGTGAGGTGAAGAGAACAAGAACAGTAGTACGTGGCTCACTGAAAAATAAACGATGAATCATATATAAATGATGAACTATTTTGGAATGATTAGTGATTTTGTGGAACTTTTTGTCTTCACTCATCATCAACTTGTAAAGATGCCTAAAATCTTACCCTTGTCCTCCACCAAGTTCGTTATTGCTATTATAATGGCAATCAAACAAATTCCTGATCCATCAGTAATATAATAGATGTGGGAGTAGGTGGCGGGTTCGAATGGTGACTTCATCAAATGAATTTTTATTTGATTGGGATTACCTAAAAAAATATTTTTGGGAACTTGATGAGAGAAATCGATGAGATGTGTATTTATTATAATATTCCCAAGTACTTTTTTTTTTTGGATAACCAGACAATTTTAATCAACCAAAGTAAAACAATTACATTAAAAAAAACGGTCGATTAATTTGAGTAAATTCCAAATAAACTAAAGGAGAAGACCGACTCTGAACATTTAAAACATGAAAAGAACATATTAAGTAACAAATAAGAAAACAAAAAACTCACAGTAGAAAACGATATCAACACTTCACAAACCAGTCAAAGCTTGAGTTTCACATTGTTTTAGCTGCAATACCACCAAAACAGACACTATCTAAAGTCCCAGAAAATAGGAGTAGAATCTACTCGGCATACGTATATGGATGTATGTATGTATGAATGTAATGTATTATATACGAAAGAAAAATGGGTTGATCTTTGCCCAAGTGGATTGTTGCTATTCATATAAGCAAAAACAACATGGAATATTTTTTGAAAGAAGAAGAATATATTAATTTAATCGTAATTTTTTTTGCCAGAATTTTAAAATGAAATCCATCGCCAATTAATACTCAGGAATAGTTTTAAATTCGTAGAGCCGTGATCGGCTTGGTTCAACGGTTCTGTAATTTTTTTAATTAAATAATCAGCTCTCAGAATCATCATGATTCACGATCAATCTTAATTAATTAAAATTCCTGAAGATCAGATGACATGTCACCAGTGCAGCAGTAATAATGTGTTGTCAATGTGGCAATGACCATTGTTAGTAGTAGAAGCTTTTATCAAATAAATCATAAACGCATGCTATAAAAAATCACAAGTTTTATAAAATTAGATTGAAGAAATTTTGATTTGCAATAAATGTCAATAGCGATTGATTTATAAAAACACACATCAACTTCGAATTCCTGAAGAGTAAGCCGACATGATTAGTGCATATCTCAATCATTGTCCGGTAAGATCCAAATTAACGTAGAAACAAATTTCAAACTGTGTTGGGAGGAGCACCAATAGTTGAATGAACACTGTGGATTATCTACTAATTTGGAATGATCAGTGATTAATTATCCGACTTTTGTCACAAAGTACCCCAAAAATCTAAAATATTGTGCCCCCAGGTTCGTTATTTTTCTCATGGTGAGTTGTTCCTTGTTACTATCTTTTTTTTTTTTTGACCAGAGGTTCCTTGTTACCATCAAAGCATAGTAATCAAACAAATTGTGATTAAAATTAGAATTAGTCGGCGAGATCGGTGACTTGATAGCTTCATTTTTTGTTGCATTATTACAGGCCTATATAAAAATATGTTGTTTTGTTTATCATTTGCCAACAATTTATCAATTAAAAAATAATTAAACTACTAAAATAAATTAAGGATAGATAAGGTTGATATTAATTTTTTATTGTATTGTAGTAATAACAATATGTGTATAATAAAAATTCAAAACCCAATGCGCTTTTGATTTTTTAACCTTACACAATATCTCATTTTGACTCCTTAATTGTACTTTTAATCTTCTAGTCTCGATATAATTAATATTATTAACATAAACAATGAAATATCCATATCTGCTAACATGTTAAGTTTAATTTTTTAAAATAATAATAATTGGCACTGGGTTATGATTAAAACTGAAAGGACAATCGACTTCATCAAAAAATTAAATTAAGGGATTATATTGAATTAAGATGAGGGCAAATGGACATTTGTATCATTAAAAAGTATGCAGATGTTGATAATTATATGATAATTGATCATCGATCACTATGTGTTGGCGCGGACTGAACAAATTAAAAAAGCATCTCACAAGTTTCACAGTTGGGTAATGGGAAAAAGCTAAGGCCACTAGCTACTATGGCACATATAAAACTGCCAAATCCAAAGTCAAACATAGTTAGACTAATTTTAAAAAAATGTAGCTAGCACTTAGCAACTTAACTCGCGAATGTCACACCGTTTTAATTAGTTTCACTAATTATCAACATTCCTGTGCTGCTTTAGTCACCTACTTTGGAAAAGCATCCATCCCTTTTGTTTTTCTGTCTCCCTTGGATGGCGCTCTTTGGCCCTACCACAACTAATCCCCTCAATTACGACTAACACTTTGATATGCTAGCTATGAAAAAGAATTATGTGAAAAAATAACTCCAAAATTACAATTATTTTTATGGATCGGAATTATATCATTCATCCCCCCCCCCCCAAATTTGGACATGTTTTTAAATTTTAGGAAAGACCGAGACGTTTTGTTCATCATGCCGTGAAAATTAGTCTAGACTCAACTTTCGTTGACGTGGACTTATTTTAAAGAAGCCTTTTGTGTATTTTTAAAATAATTTTTCTAATAACTTCAAACAAAACTCAGAGAAGTTTTTATAATTTATTCCTCATCGTTTCTGCGAATTTTTAAAATGAAAGGGATTTGTGAAATTTCTACAAAAGATAAAGAATCTCTGCATTAATTCTAAAAGCAAAGAAAGGATATACAGTATGTATAATTCTAATAAAAACAAACATAAAATCTATACAATTTAACCTCCCAAAAATTAAAAATAATGTCAATGATGAATGAGCTAGATTCTCTAACCTGTCCATTCTCTCTCTATATATACGCGCATACAAACACAAGTTCCAAGTTTTTCAAGTTTAGTCCCGGCACTATATAGAATATAAGACGCCCCAAAGGCCTTGTCTTTCCTCCACAACACAGCGGCCAATTTCTGAAACCAGTCCAAACCCAGGAATCTCTCCGATTCTTCTTCTTCTTTCTACGATCTCTTATATTTGTACGAACAGGACCAAGAGCTTGCCAGAGCTTCATCCTGATCATTCCCCAGAAATCATGGGTCTTATGAGCTACAACAGAGTAGGCAGCGGCAGATCAGGATCGTCCTCGTCGTCTTCTTCTTCTTCTTCTTCTTCTTGCCCCAGAGGCTTCAAGCTAAACCCTAGAAAGTTCTACGTTCTCAGGCTACGCAAGAGGCTCAGATTCTTCTTCACCCTCTTTCATAGGTGCAGGCTCTCTTACTCTCAGGCTCTTCGTCTTCTGAAGCGAGTTTTTCTCAGGAAAACTGGCTTCATCACATCAAGGAGAAGCTACTACAGAAAAGGTTTGACGGCGAGGGAGGAACAAGAACGGATCAACAAGAGTCGAGTTTTCTACGCGAGGTCAAATTCGTCTTTCTACACGGAAGCCATTGCTGACTGCTTGGAGTTCATCAAACGAACGTCTATTTCCATGGACCAAATTCAACATCAAGACACGGATATTCACGTTCAAGATTCAAACTCATGAACCGTTTCTTCTTTTCAGAGAGAGATACTTCATGTGGGGTATTTACCATGAATTAAATTCTGAAGATTTAGTTTTAATTTGCCTTTGAGAAGAAAAAAACTGAGGATATAGTAATCTTAATTTCTTTTTTCTTTTTCTTTTTCTGGGTGTGTATAATTTCATCAAAGTTTTGCATTATTGCTAATGCTCATGATTCTCTGTAATATAAAAATTAGGTTGGGAAATTTGGTCGAAGGTCATAAATTTTGGCTCTAAGTCTAAGGTCTCTCTCTCTCTTATTTATTTATTATATAATTTTTCCGTTCTTTTCACATTCACATTTTTAGACTAAAAATAATGCTCAAGATAAGAATAGTGTCTATCTTACCATTTAAATTTTTTACGCACAGTACGGTTTAAGACCTGATTTGTACTAGATGACGAAATGAAATAGACAACGAATAAAGTATAATTAAAAAGGATACTTGTACTCTTAAAAGAAAAATAATAAATCATGATGACTAAATATAATATGTTACTTAGTTTTTTTTACGCAAAACATAATTTTCCTTACCGACACTGAATAAGACTCAAGTTTTGCATTGGGAATGAGTCATTCTCTATACTGCAGGAGATGAAATAATTTATTTTTGCTTATATGTCATCACATTTTTTTTATACATATATAATTCCATATAGATCAATATGGTTGTAAAAATTATAATTTATCTGGGCCATATGTAATGACAAGTGGCAATAACTGGATGGTGCTGAGCTGGCATAGAAATGAAGAATAATAAAGTAGAGATTACCACCTAACACCGTTGATTTTTGACTAAACTAAAACGTAAAGCTAGGTCTAAAGGGGAAATTATTGTTGACATTTTGATGGGAATTGGGAGGAGAATGCAATCATTTCGCAGAATTTTATATATTTTATAATGTTTCACACATATGCGTACTGGATACACATGATTTTCATTCCAGAGCATATATATTATTGTAATTTAATTAAAAGGGGGAAATAATAATGATAATAATATTCCCATAATCATTGTTTCCCGCTGATTAGGCCTCCACTAATGCTTTGCTTTTCAGCTAATAAATCACAAAACCCAATGTTAACAACTCCGATGTGAAATCAGTGTCATTTACCAACTTTTACCTTTCACACTAATTGTCTAGAAGTTGTACAAGATAATTTACAAATTTTTTGAGGTAATTGTTTTTGTTTTACTCTTCTTGTTTTGTTCACTACTTATGCCTCGATTAATGCTTCTAAGGTCGCCCTAGTCTTTTTTGAATTAGTAAATCAAAAACAAATTACTACAAAAAAAATTTGTAAATTATCTTGTGCTTTTTATTGTCCAAGTATAAGATCGAAATAACTAATTTACAAAGATTATTATCACTAGTTATGTTATTTGTAAAATAATATGTTAATTTTTCTAAAATATCTTTTAATTATTTGTATTGGATATTATTTTCTTAGTGAAAAACCTTCTTAATATACGCAGACAATAAAAATGGTTTAAGAAAAAAAGTTATAAATTTGTTAGACAAAATAGATTGAGGTATCGGATTTGAAATCAAGATAAGCTCCTCAACTAACTCGTATATTTAGGATCCAAAGGAGTCTATTGAAAGTTTAGAACAATCTTTCAGAATATATGAAAAGATATAACTCTGCATCATCTCAAATAAAATTTCCTTTGAATTTAATGAATTAAATATATGATTCTACATGTGTATGCCATTAAACACGCCAAAAGATTTCATTCATTGTACAGTGAAGTTGCTTTTATGCTATATAAACAGGTTTGACTTTTATTACTACCTCTCCTTAATATAAAAGATAGTTTAATATTTAATTTAGTCTTAAATATAAGATATCAATATACTTTATCTTTTATATTTATTAATTTTTTTAAAGTAGTTATTGTAATAGTTATACATGTTAAATGTTTCATTAAATGATAATTTTAACTGATAGACATGATTACCAAGAATATTTTAGAAAAGATAACACCTGTTTATTGTAAATAACTAATTTAACTAAATTTTTTAGTTTATTTAAATTAATTAATTAGTTTTTATATTAATGAAGTCTATTTAAGTAATGTGAACCAAACTTCTATCATAAGTCCATCCCCGTTGCGGGCTTGATTGCCTGAAGTGATCGGTTGGGCCCTCTCGTTGATAGCTTTTGTTCCCCATTTATTTTTCCGACATGTTTTTTTAGGTTGCCCACCACCGGGTCTTAACCTCTTTTCTTTCATCGTTCCATGTGGGCTTTTTCTAGCTGGGCCTTGGCCCAAAAAACTGTTTTTTTTTTTAACTTCTTTGGATAACAACATCATATATTAGAAAAATTTATTCTATCCCCCCCAAAAAAAAATCTACAAGGATTAAATTCTCTCTGAAAACATCATACTCCTTCAATCCTTAATATAAGATTTATTTAACTAATTTGATTAGATTAAACAAGTTAGGTAAGTTAGTTAATTATAAAAAATGTGACATTTTTCCTAAAACACCATAATCATCTTTCTTAATATTCCCTCTCCTTTTTTTTCATTTGATTATGGTTGAGGGAGTATTTATAAGGGTAATTTAGAAAAAAATTGATAAATATAAGAAATATCTGATATTTATGATCAAAAGTAACTCAACAATTGGGTCCTGTATTAAGAACCGGATGAGTATATTAATAATTGGTGCTGTACTCGTAACCTTATTATTTCTAATATTCATTGGTGCATTTGTCTTTCGTTTCTCCAAATAATTAGCAATTTATTTCTTTTTAAAAATTTAACTTGAATTGAAAGCACGTGGGGAAAAAGGAAAACCACTTTGTTCGTTGCTTGAATTCGAAGAGGGGGAGCACGGGAATATTGAATGACCTAACTAACTAAAAAGACATGTAAGAATAACAAATATATAAAAGCAAAGAAAAGAATAAGAATTATAGAGAAAACAAAGAAAAGAATATAATTTGGACACGGGAGACAGATCACACATTGCAATTATATTCTGGTGACAAACCCAATTTGTCCCCCTCCATGGAGACAAGTACTAGTGATGGGTTCATTGATTTATAAATGATTTTTTAATCATGATTTACAAAATATGAAATAAACATATAAGAAGAGTTTTGTTTTAACTCACGTAAAACGTGCTAATAAATAATTTTAAAAATGATATTAAATGAGGCCAATATTCTGTTTTTACTATCCAAAACACTTAACATGCGTAAATATTTCTTACCAAGTTTTTAGGCATACACAGAATAATTGTGAAAAATAATGAAAATAATATAGTGCTGAATTAAAAAGATTGATATAAAATATTTAAAATTTTCAACTTGCAAAACTTATTTTTATTCCAAGTCATTTTCCTGAAAACAGCCGATGCTCTTCTGGTTAAATATATGGCAGGCTTGATTGGAAAAAGATTTTTTTTCTTTCACAGCGAAAGCCAGATAACAATACCACATTCTCACTCCTTACGATTTTCTTCAATTAAAGGAACCAAATAGCTAACTTTTTGGTGAAAAGAATTAAGTCGTATGCAATATGGTGCAATGTGAAATCCTTAGTTGCCGCTTAAAACGAAACGTGGTTCTTTTGTATTCCAATTTCGCGCCTTTGACCATCGAAAAAAAGTTAAAACCCGCGGTTCGCAGGGACGCGGAGAGAAAGTCAGTTAAAATATGCGCCCGTACCCTAGACCTTGGAAGAAGCTCTTTACCAAAGCTTGTAGCCTCGTCGGTCTCGGACTCGCAACCTCTTTCTCTTCTTCTTCTTCAGCGAAGCTTGCCGCCATGGATGATCTCAAGATTCTCAAAACCAAGCTTTGCATCATCGGAAGTGGGCCTGCTGCGCATACAGCTGCCATTTATGCTGCTCGTGCCGAGTTAAAGCCTATCATGTTCGAAGGTTGGATGGCCAACGACATTGCCCCCGGTGGTCAACTCACTACTACCACGGACGTCGAGAATTTCCCCGGATTTCCTGATGGTATTATGGGCCACGAGCTCATGGATCGTTGCCGGAAACAGTCAGAGCGATTCGGCACCGAGATCTTCACTGAGACTGTGTCGAAGGTAGATTTCTCACGCAGACCATTTAAGGTTTTCACCGATTCCAAAACCGTGGAAGCCGAATCGGTTGTCGTCGCCACCGGGGCCGTGGCCAAGCGATTGTCGTTTCCTGGCTCTGGCGATGGTCCCACTGGGTACTGGAATCGGGGCATTTCGGCCTGCGCAGTTTGCGACGGTGCTGCCCCCATTTTCAGGGGCAAACCTCTGGCGGTAATTGGTGGCGGGGATTCGGCTATGGAAGAAGCCACCTTCTTGACTAAGTATGGTTCTAAAGTTTATATCATTCACAGGAGGGATGTATTTAGAGCTTCCAAGATTATGCAGAGCAAAGCGTTGAGTAATCCTAAGATTGAAGTGATATGGAACTCAACCGTCGTGGAAGCATATGGGGATAAATCTTTGAAGGGGCTCAAGATAAAGAATGTAGCAACTGGCAATGTGTCGGATTTGAATGTTTCCGGATTGTTCTTTGCTATTGGACACGAGCCTGCTACGAAATTCTTGGATGGCCAGCTTGAACTCGATTCTGATGGCTACGTTGTGACTAAGCCAGGGACCACAAAGACCAGTGTCGAGGGAGTTTTTGCTGCTGGGGATGTCCAGGACAAGAAGTATAGGCAAGCTGTTACAGCCGCAGGCTCTGGTAATTCTTATATATGTTTTGGTTATTTTTAGGAATTTTTTCTTCCTCATAAGCTGTTGTGAATTACTTATATGGTAATGATGCATTCATCAAAGGTGAGTAGGTGACTGTTATTGGAATTATGTAACATATTTGAAACCCCAAATTTCCCGATATGTTCATGAGAATTTATTGCGTATGAATGCTGGTATGAAGTTCTTTATAGGAAGAAATTGTCAGTTTTCTACCCGTCCTTGAGGGGCTGGGGAGGGGGGGTGGATGGGGGGTGTTCGGAGAGAGGTTTCTAGGTTGATATGGAAAGATGACATCCTCCTTCCAGATATTGATCTTACCTCCTGTGAGTGTGACTATTTGTTGTTCCGTTTGTCTGGGAATGTGTTTGTTCTCAAGTGGACATCCTTTTTAAATGCGTATTATGATCCGGATTCTAGACCTGTTCTTGAAATTACCTCTTAATTTGTTTGTCTAAACGTGTGCTAGTCTAATATAGTAATATCTATTCTGCGTGAAAGAGGAAACAAGTGACATCTCCTTTATCCTGCGCCATTAGTTATGTTTACCAGAGGCGATTGTCTGGACTGACGAATATTCTTTGTGCAACCATTTGGTTATTCTTCTCACATGATCTAGTGTGGTAATCTGACACTCGCAGAAATGTGCAATGATTTAATGAGACTGTATGTTTGAGGATTGGGATGGTATTGATTGATAACAATATCTTTTGTGAAGGAGGTTAATATTGTACCCTTTTTTTTCCGGTGAAAATATTGTACCTTTTTAATGCTTTATAGGTTTGTTTTACTATTCTTGATATGCAATATCGAAATGATCGCTAGTGTGTAGACCATATCTAACAATTGTTCGCCAGAGGATGTGGGCTTGGTAAAAAGTAACTATTGATTCCCACTGTTGATATGCCCGGTGACCTAAACTTCAATAACCTTCTACACTTAAAACGAGGATAGATACATTGAATATTTCAGCTTTGCGATTCTGTTGTTGCAACCTGGAATTGTGTGTTTGGACATTAAGTCGCAGTTTGAAAAGAGCAGTGCATTTTCAAATCACTCAGCCATGAAATTTCAATCTCTTCCACCGGAACTAATTTAGACTATATTATTACGACTGATTGTGCTGTCTGTGTCTTTGACGGTTATCATTGGCCTCTGCATTTCCGCATAACGATGTATATTGATTATCAGAGGAAGGTATACGCATCAAAAGCATTTCTGTCCCAAGGATAATGAAAATTATGTTATCGGTGCAGGGTGCATGGCAGCTTTGGATGCCGAACACTACCTGCAGGAAGTCGGGTTTCAGGAGGATAAGGCTCCATGACTATCTAGGGTCCTCCCAGAGCTCAAAAGACGCTTAATTAGAAGTAATGTGTGATTATTAGAAGAATGAAGAAAGGCCTTCCTGAGCCAAATTAGAAACTTCCCATGTATGTTGGCATTCATTATCTGACTGCAAAGTATCATAAACTTGCATGATATTTTCAGATAGGCAAATAACTTTTCTGCTGTAACTCCATGATGAATATTGTGGACGCAACGAAGCACAATGCGGATCCCCTCCGTGGAATGTGTAATATGATTTATTGGGCCTATGGCATTGATTTATCATTGATTGTTGTACTTGATCTCCAGATTTGTGATGATACAAAAATATTTGCTTTCATTTTGGCATAACTGCTTCCTCCTATTGCTGTGTGTTCTCAATACAAGTCAAATTGCGGCCAGGAAATTATCATAGCAGCACGTTTGTGTTGATTTGATTTATTGTAGCCTACATGTAGATTTCACGGCTAGTCGCTTCCAGATTGGTAAAAGGCTGGATGAACGGAAAAGTGAGCTTAATGTTCAAGCCTCAAGGATATTTCAAATGCATGTTTAGGCTGAAAATTTTCTAAAATATTTCTAATATTTATTTTTGATGAGCAGAATACCGCAGCAAAAGAATCATTACGGTGCAAATAGAGAAACGGTGTTAGCAAAGTCCAATGTTAAACTTGTCACCAAAAAAAGAAAAGTCCAATGTTAAACTCTGTTTATGGGACCTGCAGAGCATAGCTTAAAGCTAATCGCTAAGCCAGGATCTGAAAACTAAGCCGGAAGGTAAGACAAAGCTAAGCCAGAATCTGAAATCTGGGCCGGAAGATAAGACAAAAAGAGACCTTATTTTTATTTTTTAAGAGTCAAATTCATACATTTGAGGATGTCTGAGTTCTGCTCAAAATCAATAGCTAACTGAAGATTAAAGGCCGTCTTTCATTCTCTTCCACCAAAAATTAGAGCCTCTTCCATTTTTCTCTCTCCAGTCCGCCCGAACGGGGTGCCGCAGGGACTTGATGATGGGTTGTACATACGACTTGGTGGAATTTACAAAGGAGGTATATAAAGTTTGGTTCACCGATTAATAAAATCCTATGAATAGCTTAGCCCCCTCTTGTACCCAAAAGAAAAAAAATCCCATGAATAGAGCAGAACTCTATATATAAGAACAAAGGCTCTGGGATGATAATGAGTACCAATATTAATATCAAGGGAGTGTTTGACAACCTCCAAACTATGGTTTCAGAAGCACTTTTTCGTAAAACGAGGTAAATTCCTCAATATATTTACTTCATAAACTGTAAAAGCACTTCTGAAACTATGATTTGGTTTCTATCCAAATACCCTCTAAATTTGAAAATTCTAACCAATCGCGTTATCTAGGATACATTTGAATCATCGTTTGAAGGAGGAAAAGTGCTTAGAAACATGTGAAACGGCGGTTTGGAGTTTTTTTTAAAGTAAATGGGTTGTTTGGATGGCCTTAAAATGTAACCAACTTTTGGAAAAAACTACAAATACGTTGAGATGTTCCCAATAATAATGTTGGGTGCGTTAAAAAGCTTATTTACCGTTAAAATAGCATTTAATGCTCATTTAAAAATGTTCCTAGTAGATATGCCCTTCATCCTCACTCTTCCCTCTCTTTTTCTTTACTTTTCTCCCTCAAGCCGAACATCTCCCATTTTCTCTCTGCCATTGCGTCTTCTCCTAGCTGGTCTTCTCCCATGAGTTAGTTTTTCTTTGATTTTGGGCTACTCCCTCTTTTGTAACAAAAAAATAAACTTTATGCCCATTTCATATCTAAGCATATATATTTGAAGTTAAACAAAATACATTGTATTTATGACTCAATTAGATATCAAATACAAAGCATACAATCCAACTAGATAATTTTATCACAATAATTTTAGACATTTTTTAAACTATTATCACATTAAAAACATAAAATATCAAATACTATTATTTAATAAAATTCATGTTTTTTTAGTTATTTTAAAACTAAACTCACTTTTCTATTAATCATCCAAATAACTTTTAATTTTTTCAACTGACTTTTTATAAACACTTATCTAAATATAAATCACATTACACTAATTGATTTTTACTTTAATTTCAGTTTATAAAAGTCAATTAGAATACAAGTCAATTTTACTACTGCTAGCCTAAACACAACCTTATTAGTTTAACACGTTCACTCGGATCAAGTTTTGATCCACGTCTTCTAAAACGGGCGTTTGAAAAGTTATTAAGCTCACGGCAGAATCCTTTCTTGATATATGGGCCTCCAGATTCGATGTTTTTTCGGCCTCGAGATCCGATGTTAAAAACCATTTTTGCCCTATACGGACAATAAACATGTGCAAAAAATATGAAAAATTTTTAATTAAGTCTCACGTAAAGAAATTAAATATAAAAAAATTCCTTTAAAATCATAAAATTATTTTAAAGTCTCAAGAAACTTTTTTGTAATAAATTTTATTTATTTAATTATCAAATTACTCTTTTTTTTAAGTTTGTATTGACAACTGAAAGAACAGTAGTTGACACCCCCAGGGTGTCAACCACTGTTTTATCAGCTGTCAATATAAATTTTTTTTTAAAAAAGAGGGTGATTTCTTAATTGTACAAATAAAATTTATTGTAAAAAGATTCTTTAAGACTTCAAAATAATTTTATGATTTTAAGAGATTTTTTTGTATTTAATTCCTTTCAACGGGATTTAATTGTAATTCTTCTAAAAAAAATATTGTTTTGTAAAATATGGAAGTGTCTTTTCTTCAGACCTCCCAAATAGGTACTTATGGTATTGTTCGGCGTCATCATTACATGTCTAATAAAGGTCCCTTAAGGCAAGTGGTAAGCATAAATTACCCTATACCTATACCAGGCAAAAAAGAACAAAAAATTACCCTATACCTATAAAAAGATGAAATGATTATAAATCATCGCATAAATTGAACTGAGGCTATCATTGCCACTCGGTGCCTTTAGGAAATGGAAAGGGGAACAGAGGGGCCGGCAGTCCTCTAATACACATACAATATTCCAGGCAAAAGTTATATAAATGCAAAGTACATTCTTACCCTTCGTCCTACTCCGATTCAACAAGTCTTTGCTAGTTCCTATAGGATCAACTAGGCGCCAGCATGCAGAACATCCAACCCCCGATCTATTAGCAGCTCGATTAATCTTCCTTTTATTTATTTATTTATTTATTTATTTACGGGTTCAAAAATCTTTTTTGTTTAGGAAGTATTTGGATGGAATCAAAATCATGATTTTAAAAATATTTTTACAGTATACGAAATAAATATGTAAAAGAGTTTGTTTCGTTTTATAAAAAAATATAAAAGACTTTTTGGATGTTTCCAAACACCTTTTAATACAAAATATAAGAATAGCTGGTGAGGTTCGAATTCAATGAATATCTGCATAGGCCTATATTGTAAATATCCTTGCATTACGTGTTTGTCACGAGCTTCCCATCAACTTGCTTAATCATAATAAACAAGGGTCTGCTTTAATTTTAGATAGATGATATGAATTCATTTTGTCTCAAATTTATATACATGTTTTTGGAAAAAAACTATTCATCCGATTCTTAATATAAAATATAATTATTAAATAGATTTTGATCATAAATATAAAACTTATTCCTTATATTTATTAATTTTTTCTAAATTATTCTTATGGATACTCCTTTAACTACAATCAAGTAGAAGAGGGAATGAGAATATTAAAAAAGATGATTATGATGTTTAAGAAAAAATATATCATATTTCTTATAATTAACTAACTTAACTTTTTTAATCTAATCAAATTAGTTAAATAGGTTTTATATTAAGGACCAAGTATTATGTTTGGATGGAGGAAAATTCAATAAGATAACATATGTTAAGATTCAAGTGGATAGTTGGACTGGGAACCAAATTGACGCAAGTTTTGTTTGCATGTATATCACATGTCATATGATTATCTTCAGCGGCGTGCTTTCAGTTTCACTCTTTTTGTTTTATATAATTTATAGTTTTCTATCTATCTTTCTTTGCTGTTTTGATTCCTTGTTGGCCAATTGTGCATGCAGGGTCTTCATAGTATCTGGTTCGTCTGCAAACAAATCAACTGGCCCCACGGCCCCACCACATCTGTGACTTGCTTGTTTTTGGATCGGCAAGTCACTTCATATATTTAATTGTCGTATTTGGACTTGGACTTATGGAAGAATCGTGGATTACTTAACTCCATATAAATCTGATCCACTGCTTGTCTCAAGCGTACGTAAATCTTTGGCCACCATTCAGTGTTCAGGTGTCCGTAGTCCGCAATTGAAAGTTGAGCCGTGTTAGCCAACAACGTTTGATTATGTGCTCTGTTTTGTCTTATCTAAATGAGGTTAACTTGTAATTAGAATTTCCCTTTAGAATTTGTGGCGAAATTGAGAGCAACAATTTAAGTTCTTTTTTCCGAACTTAAACGGAAGTTGGCCGGAATACTCGTTAAAAGCCCCCCCTTTCCTCGGTTCCATCGCTCGTCCAATTCCCGTTTGTATCGGAAACGCAGCTGCGCCTACATCTTCGTTTGCATTTTGGATTCGATTTTGAAATTTCAACAGAGTGAAACAAACTTAACTCTACGAGGCAAGACGCAAGAAGATGGGCAGCGGCTGAGACATGCAGCGACAAAAGGAAATGGAAAGGGGAAGGAAGCATCGTATTGTGTCCGTGAAAGGTAGACGGATGAATCTGATCCATTCTATCGTGGTTTCTGATTAAGACGTCGACCCAACTTTATGAGTTTATTCCCAACTTTTGAGTTCTTGCGCATATTCCTGTTGCGATTGTGGGTCACATACGATGACGGCTCGGTGCCACAAATTGAGTCACATGCACCACGCGATAAGGTCACTCTGAGGCTCTGCTTTGATTGTGCACTATGATATGGTGGCGGCATTTTGTCGCGTATCGACCAATAACCAATTCGTGTTTGTTTTGCATTTTGCTTCTCCTGTTTTCCCAGAAGATGGAAAAAAGAAAAGAACTTTATAAAGTTTTAACTCGTTTTAAATTCAACTTGCATGCTAACCTGTACTCAATATAATAATTAGTTGTCTAATTTGAATATATTAAAAAAATTAGTTAAATTTGTTATTTGTAATAATTTGATGCTGTCTTTTTTAATTTACTTTTACTAACCAGGTATATTAGCTAAATAAAACTTTTAACATGTGTTACTACTACAAAGATAATTTTAAAAAAAATTAATAAAAAAAAAGAGGCATCTAATCATCATACCGACGTGAGCTTTATGGGTTAAATTAATAGAAATGAATAGGCTGACACGTGATTAAAATTATCTGAGTTGGAGTATTTTTATCGGATAGAGTACAAATGAGCTGGTGCTCCCGGTGCACCTAAGAATTTCTCGCCAGGCAGCTTCAAAAGGACTCACCTTTATTTTCTTTCTTTTTTCTATTCTCTCCCCCGGCTTTTCTTTCATTTTTCGTCCTTGCTCCTTGGCTTTTTCAGCCACCTCTGCTTTAAGACACACAGGTTTCTCTAGAGCTTCTTAGGTAAGGAAGATGGTCCCGTTTGCCCATCTCTTGTTTTTTTCCCCCCCTCCATCAATTAATCATTTATCATCATCTTGTCTCCTGACAAACCATTGTTAAATAGCACTGTTTAAACGACTGAGCTTCCATTCCCATTCGTATGTTCATTTTGTTTAAGAACAAGTGTTGTGTGTATGCATGTTATAGAAGCTGCGCTATCGAACGCGTTCTCCCTGCAAAATCACATCTCTTGAGGTCCTCTTATAGTAGAAAACTGCAGAAGATTATGTCTCTGGTTTTGTTGTTACACTTACAAGTCCCTTTTCCTTGTGTAGGATATATTGGCATTTGTTTTCGGAAGAATCGTGACTATGGGGTTTCTGCAGCTTTTCTATGTTGCCTCTGTCCCTGTGATCAAAGTATTACTGATTTCGGTTCTAGGCTTATTACTCGCACTGGATCGGTTAGACATATTGGGAGAAACTGCACGGAAGCATGTGAATCATGTAAGGGCTTGAATGCTTCAGAAAATTTGTGTGGGTGTGTGACCGTACTGACATGAGTTCTCCGTGTGATATAGATGGTGTTTTATGTGTTCAATCCTGCAATGGTGAGCGACAATTTGGCAAAAACTATTACCTGGGAGAGTTTTGCGTCGTTGTAAGTAATCATTTCAGATTTACGTCTTGTGAGAGGAGTGATTTTCCTCATTTTAACTCATGGCTTGTCACATTTTGTGTCTGACATTTAGGTGGTTCATGCCAGTCAATGTTCTGGCCACATTTTTAATAGGCTCAGCCTTAGGTTGGGTGCTCATTAAACTCACAAGGCCTCCTAAACACTCGGAAGGCCTGATCATGGGTTGCTGTGCAGCAGGTAGACTAAAATTTGCATGTCACATTCATTATGCTCTGCATCTTAAAAATGGACATTTAGTCCCTAAAAGACTCTGTGATCCTTGCATGTTTCAACTCCTGGAAGATTTTGAATTGATACTCATAAGCCTCCTTTCAATCAGAAATAACGCAAATGTGTATGTTTCTGGAGCCATCACGTAGCAAGTTAAACATTTGAAAAGATGGACTAAAGAACTCATGTATAACCTTGGCATATGCATACATTCCTCATAGTTTTTTTTTTTTAATATAGTTCTCTGTCTAAAATTAAGCTTCCTTTCTAACGTAGCTCAGCTTGTTCTGAAAACAGAAAAAGTAGTTCTACAAAAATGCTAAACTTGTACGGATAGACATTTTATATCCATATGTATCTTTGGATTCACTTGTTCTGCAAAGAAATAAATGGTACAATAATTGTACTTTCACAGAGTCTGCAGTTTCTGATAACAGGCATCTGGTATATTACACAAGTGAATGATTTATGAAATTTTCAGTTTCGTGCTGTCTCACTAGTTTTATGTAAGATTAAGATTTTATCAACTTCAATGCTTCATGCAGGCCTTTTGAATAAATGCTCTGAGTTTATATGAACAGGAAATTTAGGAAACTTGCCCATCGTCATTATCCCAGCCATTTGCAAAGAGAAAGGCAGTCCCTTTGGTGATCCAGATGTCTGCCACAAGTATGGGATGGCTTATGCTTCACTTTCTATGGCGGTATGCTGCTTCATTGGCTCTATGGGGTTTAATTCTGAAATAGTGAATTTTGATAGAATATGCGGTTTAATTAAGTCAGCTAGTTGATACTGTTCTTGTTGTCTGGACTGGGGTTCATTTGGGTGAACATCAGCTTGGATCTGTTTTTCTGTGGTCATATGTGTACAACATTATGAGGAATTCCGCAAGTAAATTCCACAGAGAAGGTAATGCAGATGATGATATCAGCAAATTGAAAGCTTCAGGAGAAAATCCAGAATCACTGCCAAATGAATGCTCAGAAACGCTTGATCCTTCAAAAGATGCTATGGATGATGCATATACTCTACTGCTTCCTGATGCGGAATCTGTAGAAAATAAGAAGGTTGCTGCAAACTTCTCTTAAACTGAGATATTTCACATTGATTGGGAAGAGTTTATGCTTTAAGAATAGTTCGCTGGGCAGAAACACTAAATCTAGCAATTATATTTAAAGAAGTCAACAAGAAAAGGCTGGAATTTTGTTTGTTAGTGATTTATACTATCTCCGATCCTAATTATAAGACCTTGTTTGTAGCCTATAAACGAGGTCTTATAATTAGGACCAAAAGTATTATTCATTAAGATACCATAAGTATAAAAAATTCCTATTTTTAAAGATCAATTTTACAAGTAGAAATTAAACCCATGCTTCTGGTTTCTTTTCCCACTTTAACCAGTGCATGTTGAAGGCACAATACTCAAGAAGCCTCTGGCAACGTGCAAAAATAAACTGAAAGCACAATAGAAAAAATATGCAGTTATAAAGCTCATAATTATATTTATATTTACGTTTTTATTTTGTTGGAATTTCAATCCAGATACCAATCTCAGAAAAAATTAAGTCTCACTTAACCAAGATTTCAAGAAGCGTCAATTGGAAGGCCATGTTTGCACCATCAACCATTGCAGCGGTATGAAAGAGTTTCCATTGCCTTGAAAATTTTTGTAGTCACTTATCTTCGATGCACGATAGTTATATTGGAGTGGACACCCCTGTTTCTGTCTGTCCTTGGCGATAAGCTTTATGTATAGCTTTTTGAACCATTCATAAGTACTCCCATCAACATCAAAAAAGAAGAAATTCCCTCTCAACTATCATTGAATGTAAGATTCCACCTTAAACTCTTCATTGGTTGTTTCCAGAGGAATGGGACTATGGGAGTGTGCCATGAACAAGTGATAGCCTAATGGGGGTGGCTCTGTTAGCTGAGTTATTAGAAATATGGATAGGAGAGGGGTAATTTCCAGTTTTGAAAGTAGAGTATTGATTCCAGATGGGAATTGAACGAGGTATCTTCTTCTAGGCTGTAATTGTTATATGATGAATTTCCCATATTGTTTTCACAAGCATGATATTCGTTTAGAGAGGATGGAAAAATAGCTTCTTATGTTGTTTTAAAAGTTCTTTCTGCAATTATCCAGTTAAATATATCTTCTTTTTATTACAGATTGCTGGATTTGTCATCGGTTTAATTCCCCAGATTCGTAATATCTTGGTTGGAAGTGATGCTCCACTTCGCGTGGTTGAAAACTCGGCTTCAATGCTGGGGTATGCAACAAGATTGCATCTTTAAGTTTTTAGATGGACATGACCCTTAATCAAAAATGTTCTTAACTGATCATCCATCTCAGTACTGCTAATCACTATTTTCTTAATTAGTACTTTTATTTCCCTATAGATTATACATTTCATGAGGCAAAACCTACAGCATTTTAACTTGCCACTTCTCTGTTACAACTCTGATCATTCATTGCTTCAAAGTTACAGTTAATTCTATCATCCAATGGAAGATATCTCACTTTCATTTCTTTGTCCTATTGCATTCAGGGATGCAGCCATCCCAACCGTCACCATTATTCTGGGGGCAAACCTTTACAGAGGTAAACTATAATGCAAAGCAAGCCATGAAGTTTCTGATATGGTTCAATTTTAAGATATCTATCTTTTCTTTGTGTTGGTTTATGGAAAACTTCTTCTAAGTTCATGTGATTGGACCAGGCCTAAAAGGAACATCTATTATGTGGTCAACAACCGTGGGAATTATAGCAGTTCGATATATTTTCCTGCCGATAATGGGGGCTCTGGTAGTTAAAGGGGCAATAAAAATTGGATTGGTGAATTCAGATCCTCTATATCAGTTTGTGCTTCTGCTGCAGTATGCACTTCCACCTGCCATGAATATAGGTAACTTTGCTTTTGAAACCAGTAAATTCAGTCACGAAAGATGGATGTAGTTATATTTTCTCGAAGACATTATTATCAACGACATAATTTAGAAATATTTGTATGGATTGGTTCTTATTGTAAGTCAACATTGGCAGGTACGATGTCCCAGTTGTTCGGAGGGACTGAGAGTGAGTGTTCGGTTATAATGCTATGGACATATGCGTTGGCCTCAGTTGCTGTTACCCTTTGGTCAACCTACTTCATGTGGTTTGTGTCCTCCTGATTCCCCCCCCCCCCCAAATATGTAAATGTTATGATTATCCTTCCATTTTCCTTTCTTTTCTTTTCTTTTCTTAATTATGCATTCGTATTTATTCAAATCGCATATAGGACAATTGATTGCAATCTATTATTTCAATGGGAGCCTTCTGGTCCAATGATACAAGACATCTCCTTTAAATCTTTCCTAAATATAGAGTTATGCATTTCAAGTGTGAGAGTTCCTACCGATGAGTACTGATTTATTTACACTACAAAATAGGTTTAGGACAAGAGGAGTGCATATTTTGAATGGCAAATTAGATTGGCTTAATTTCATGGCTTCCACTAATCAGATTAACATGAGCAGATGGCTAGGAATTATTTGGCTACATTGAGTACTTGTCGGAAAAAAAACTAGAGTAAGTTTTAATTAGTTTAAATATTTTGATCCCGAGAAAAATGAATAATTAACACCAATACTTTCTTAATATCAAACGCCAAATATTCCTACAAAATTATGAGCCACCAATATTAGAACATAACTTTCTGGTAAAAAAAATTATAACATAACTCTAAATTTCTTTTTTTTTTTTGGGCCATCGCTAAGTTGTTGATATTCAAAATCAGAATTAATAAATAATAATGTGATGTGATTTATCTCATGTTGTGCAAATGCGTGGGATTTATTTATTTATTTAGATTAAAAGGTTTTGAATTCTCAACATACTAAAGTATCACCTCATATTTCCCACCTTGGGCTTCAAGTGATATATGGGTTTGAGTTCTTGTTGAAAGAGGTGGACGCATTTAGTGTTCAATAATAACTTAAACAAAATCCAATGAAAGAATACTTGTGGACAACAAGCAGAAGTACGTGATAGTCAGCGCAAATTGGGCTCTCAGATTGAAAAGAACGGAATTGGGCTCAGCGACGCAATCTAAATGAGCCTGACCCAATAATGTCCATTAGAGCCCATTCTTCAGATATAAAATAAACCTCTCTTAACCAAGTCACGAGGTCCATGAATTTCATTTTAGGCACTTCATTTTTTTTTTAAAAAAAAGACAGTTATGGTAAATTGATACTTCTCAATATAAAACCTATTTAACTAATTTTATTAGATTAAAAAGGTTAGGTGAGTTAGTTAATTATAAGAAATATGACATGTTTTTCTTAAAATACCATAATAATCTTTTTTAATATTCTCCATTCTTCTTCTACTTGATTATGGTTGAGGGAGTATCCATAGGGATGGTTTAGAAAAAATTGATAAATATGAGAAATAAAACCAAAATCAACTCAATAATTAAACCATGTATTAAGAACCGAAGGAGTAATATTTAATATAGGAGGACACGGGGGGGTTAAACCTCAACAAAATAATTAAAATGGACAGTTTATGATATAAGATAAAGCATCATGCTGAGTTGAACATGTATGCACAAAAAATCTCAGGAATTTAAACAAGGTTATAATGAAGTGTTTATAAAATGCAATGAACTTTCTATTTACTAAAATATTTGTACAGCGCTCCATGATGAACAGATCTGTCTGTTTATATTGTTCATCATTATGGTCATAATCTTAACCCGTCACTTTCTCATTATCAGAAGACATTAATGTGCCATGATACAGCCAATGTCAACCACCTTTATTAATTACCATTATTTTATCTTTTATCTGTGCCTCAAAAATTATGTAATAGGAAAAAAAAAAAGAATGCTTGGTTTTTTGTTCTGTAGTGTCGGTTAAATCCTACAGGGTGTGTCTGTCTATGATTGATTTTCCTTTTGTCCTTTTGATGATTCATCATTGATTTTAAATGCTTGCAGATTAAAATAAATAAAGGTAAAAATTTAAAGTAGATTGGAAAAAGGAAGTACAATCAGAATCGAATTTGAGGAAGAATCATCTGGTACTGTTAAAAAAAACAATTTTTTTTTTCAAATGATGGATTTAAATTATTTGAAGTTTCATATGGAAGGTTCAAAATTTTATTTATCTTTTCTAATTTTTCATGATAGTTTTAAAATTTACACGTGGGCATTAGGTAGTATGTAATTAATGTTCATATAGTCAATAATTATATCATTACTCCATGATAATTAATTTTGGATATGATGATTTGTTAGATTTTATTGCTTGGGGATGAATTCATAATAGAAGCATCAATATAAAATAAAATAAGATCAATAATATAAATATTGATTTTTTATTGAAGTTATGATGTACTCTTGTTTTTTTCGGGGTCATAATTATAGAGCTGGGGAGCAAAAGAAATGATGAGATTGGGATGCATTAAAAACAGGGCTAGTGTGTAAAAAATTGAGATTTTGTAAAAATTCCGATCCTTAATTATCTAATTACTGTTGTGATCACACATCTAAAATATGTGTCTCTTATAATCATTTGAATCAAGAAAAATCTTAAAAAGGACAGGAGATGGTATAACGTGAAGGCCACGTTGGAGGATGCCTTCATTAACCAATCTTAGTTAGTTAATAGCATTATTAATATCATCAATGTAAACCCCGCGGGGTTAGGTCGACTGGCTGGGGTCGTTCTAGCTTAACCACGGATCTCGGGTTCGAGATGTGGGAACGCAGCACTCCAAGGGACCAGGGGGCGCCGTCCGTATAGATCCTTGCAAGCCCCCGAATCCGGATTAGTCTGGAGACGTTGTCACGTCTGAAAGACGCCTATTTCCCTGGAATACCGGATGGAGTAATCCAAAAAAAAATATCATCAATGTAAAATAAAAATCCGTAACATTGTCTAGAGGCTGTAATGTGTACGAGTTTTGTGCAGTACCTGATGGCTTATATTTTTAATACAAAATATGAAATAAAAAAAATTTAAGTGAGTCGGATTTCAACGTTCAAATACTTATAAAAGTTAGGACATGTTTCTAAGCTAAAAAAAAACACTTATAGAAGTATTTATTCACAAACAAAATCCTCATATTGATAATGTGAAATTTGACATGACGATTTTATGAGTCAACTCTTTATCAGGTGAACCAATTTTTATTAGTATCAACAAAATATATTTCTTAAGCCTATTAATATAAAGACTATATGAGTGACTTCATAATTATCAAAGTTATTTAATAATGGACGATGAGAGAACTTGAGATAAAGATTAAAAAAACAGTGGGGACGTGATGAAAGAAAGATTCCCTGAAATTCATGGGACTATAAATAGTGGGAAATTATGAGTGCTCAAGCGAAATCAAAAGATGATGAGCAAGATTATGCTTTTTCTAATATTGCTTGCTACTTATGAAAGCAATGATTATGTTTTGCCACAGCAAAGAAAGAAAAATGATTATAACGGAACGGTGATAACTGATGAAAGCAAATTGGATTAATATAATGTTTGGTTTTTTAAGTTTGTTCTTATTTTGATTTTAATCTTTCAAATTTCAAATCATAAGTTTTGGTATTTCAAAGAAGGAAATAATTTAAGTTTTTATTGCATTATACGGATTATTATTATAAATAAAAAATCTCAAGAAATCAAAACTTATAGTTTGAAAATTTAAAAACTAAAACTAAAATAAAAACAAATTTAAGAGATAAAAATTTATATTAATCCCATTAAATTATTGGCCAAAAAAAAAAAAGCGAAATAATGATAGCTGAATATTAGGTGGACATCACTGCTCATATTCACGCATTATTGCAATGTTGACTTTGAGGCCCTCAAATTCCCCGAGAGTGATGCAAGTTAACGGTTAAAAGCACCTTTGCTAATCCCCCACAATTAGTTTTCTTTAAAGTGATTGATCATATTATTATTCTGTTCTTTGTTTTTTTAGACAAGAATATACTATCTTTTTTTGCCAGAAAAACAAGAATATATCTTTACTTTTTACTTCCTCCATTTCTTATTATAAGAGACGAATAATCGAATTAAGTTATAAAAAAACAGTTAAAATTAGTTAAGAATAATCAATGTGTAAAAAGTATAATTTTCTTTTCAAAAATACCCTCATTGATAAGGAGAGAGAGCATAAGAGAGAACAACTAAATTATTAAAAGAAAGAGAAGTGAGAGGGGGAGAGAGTGTGAGTTGGAGACAATAAATATGAGTAAAATAGAAAATCAACACAAAAAATAGAGACAACTTTTAAGTGTCTCTTATATAAGGAATATGTCATAAGCATTAAATGTCTTTTATAATAAGAAACTGAGGGAGTAGTTCTTTAATTTTATGTAAAATTTTATTTTAATTCCTTAGTTTTATAAAGCATCTCTTTTATTTTTTCATCGTAACATCATTAGTTTCATTAGTTAAAAATATGTCGACATTCAAATTTTAAATACTGAGATAATATTTTCAAATAATAATGCATTTCATCTTATAATTAGGGTTGAAAGTAGTATTTTAATAAATTAAGAAACCAAATCAAAATCTTGTATAAATAAGCAAAAGTACATACGTATATAATTGTATCAAAACAAAAGATTATGCGTAAAATTGTAAAAAATAAAATTATGATAAAATTGCCTCGCTAAAAATATCAGGGTGTTAAATGCACTTAAAATAAGATAAAAATAAAATTGCTCCTTTATGCTATTAAATATGTGATTCTATTTGAGTGATTAGCACTCCTTCCACTATTTTTTTAACATAAAATTGCTTGCTTTACACATATGAAAAAACAAACTGACATCCTTAATCAAAAGCACCTTTTTAAAGGGGCTTTTTCTTAAAATAATATTTTTTATTGCCTAAATTTTGTAAAATATATTATAAATAAAAACATTAAAATCTTGAAGATTTTGTCCTATAACAAGATGAAGAGGGTATTCTTTAACTGTTAAGACTGTTCAAGTGGTTAATTTCATTATTTAAAAGCTTGGAAATTGAATTGTATGATTACCAATTTATGAATAGAATTATTTACTAAAACAACTATCATTATCATCCATACAAGAGCCAATTTTAGTAGTCCATTCACAACGTCATTTCAGCCTACGAATAATGCATCCATTGGGGTGGGGGGAATAGATGATTAAAAATTAAAATACACTCTTGACATCTTTTACTACTTATATTATTTTAATTATAATATAGGAATGTACACTCTCCATGTTTATATTCCTTTTCGTAAGAATTTAAATTTAAATGATTTTTCGCTATGTCGGGCTATGACAAAATTGTTAAAAAAACACACACACACAAGAATAAGGTTAGAATGTGCGCAGTTTTTTCTTATGTTTTGTTTTGTTTTCCCATATAATTCTATACTACTAATATTCAATTAATGTATCACGTATCAGTGTATATCAAATTAATAATAACTCAAATTATAAATAGTATATTTTTGGGTTAATATAATTTTTGGTCATCCAAATTTGTTTTTATTTTAGTTTTGATCATTTAAATTTCTTTTTATTTGAAATATTGATCCCTGTCATCCAAAACCTATTGTTTGAAATTGGAAGGACTAAATCAAAACGAAAACAAATTTGAGGGACCAAATATTATATTAACACTATATATTTTTTTTTGTAAAAAATGTCATGGATAGAAAAAAAAGCTTTAGATTTTTCCGTGAAAAATCATACCTTGTTAATTTAACATATTAGTTATAGGATTTTTTTTTGCCAGAATATTAGCTATAAACTAGTCATATATGCTAATAAACTATATTTATATTTCAAAATCTTAGGCTACTTGCACATACACATATGATATGTGTTGACTGACAACTCACATTCGGTAAGAGATTTCAGTTCAACACATCTACTATTTAGCAGAGTGCTTCGGGAATGAAAATTTAAATATGATACTCCTTCCTATTATTTTTTACAAAATACACATAGTTAAATCGTACTACCTCCAGTTTTTAATATAAGATCTTGTTTGACTCTTATTTTGGTCTTAAATATAAGACCCCAATCTATTTTATCTCTTATATTTATGTATTTTTTTCAAAGTAGTCCTTCTAACAATGATAGTTCTAACTAATATATTTGATTAATAAGGGTATTTTAGGAAAGACAACACATATTTATTAAAAACTAACTTAACTTAATTTGTTTTAATCTCTTCAAATTAGTCAACTAGCTCTTATAATTAGGACCGGAGGTAATATAAATAAAAAATTGTTTAGAATCAGTTAAACAGAATGAATATGTAAAAATGACAGCTAAGTTTCTGAAAATGCTCTTATTTATGAGGAGCAAGCAAGAGAGAGTACGAATAATTAATATAATGAAATTTATCAATAATTAATATGGATAAAAAAAATAATACTAAAAATTTTAAGTGGACTATCAGTGTCTAGAAAGATAGAAATACATCACATCCTAAAAAAGTTCTCAAGCAGTAGTGAATAGACAAATATATCTTAAAAAATGGGGCTTCCCCCTTTTTAATTTTTTTCTGTGGCCAACAGAAAAAATAGGGCTTCAGTAATTGAAAATTAACATTAACAAAGTCAAAAGATTCTTGGAAATCAATAATTTAGATATTAATGCTCAGTTAATAATGCACTCATGTGTCTAGACTGGAGCCAATGACCGACACCAAATTATTCATTGGACCGACGGGTATATATATGTTTCTATTTATAAACATTGCATCTTAAATTATGTTCTCAGTCTCTCAGACGTACATACGTAATTGTTTTAAAAAATATTGAAATTACTTTTTTAAAAAAATATTTTTATGTTCTTTTTATATTTTATGCAATGGTTTTAAAAATTTTATGTTAAATTTTATAAAAAATACTACTACTTGAAATAGTAATTTTTAAAAATTGATAATTTTCTTACAAAAACATCATAATAATGTAATTCAAGTCCCAAAAATCATCATAATTTTTAAAAAATAAGCATATTCTTCTTTTACAAAGGAAAAATCGGTGAGAATTTTATTGATCAAAAGGAGATAATGTGTTTTTATACACATAAATTATCGGTAGTCTACAGAATTTTATACAGAAAAGATACTCTGCAAAATTTCATGCGCTCGAATTTAAATAATTCTAGCCAATAAAATTTTTAAGTGAAGATTTTTTTTTATTAATTTTAATTTTCTTAAAAAAATTAAGTGTTGAGGTTTTATTAAAATAAAAAAGGTAGTCACATGATTGGATTTCTGTTCCTCCAACTCTGGCTCCACTAGCAGTCCCCGCGATGTGAGGGCCATATCCTCAATTCGGTGGACACCCAAAATTGATGCTTTCTTGTCACTTACTGACACTTCCTTATTCTTAAATTTTATTTAATTCTTTTCTCTATGCTCTTTAATTCTTTATCATTAAATAATTAAAGTAATCGATCCAATATATATACCATTCTGTATAGGTCCTATTAATTTTGTTATTTTCAACTGGATCTTTAAGTTAAGGAACATTTTTTAATGCCGTTATCTTAAATTGGAAGCTTTGAACTCAATTAATTATTATTGGTCTTTATTCTAAATCTTTTCTTCTATATATTATAGGATTCCTTGAAATTGAATTAAATGGACTAGATACTAATAGTCTAAAATTGTAAGTAGAATTCAATTTAGGAGCTGTCACTTACCCAAAAAAAAATTGATGTTATTGGGTTACAAAAAATATACCAATTAAATTTTAAAATTCTAAATCAAAAATTTGTATACAAAAGCTTATAGTTATTCACTTTGTAAGCTCAAGAGTGCTTTGACCTAATTGCCATTATTTGCTCCGCTTTCCTTTCTCTCACTCTCACTCCCACTCTCACTCTCGCTCTATAAACAGCTTGGTCGTTGTTATTTTTTAGCTCCAGTGCATCAGAGTTGGTTAACACAAGGCCACAAGTTGGGACTTCCACAATGTCTGCTCCTGGATATGCAAGAAGGAGAAGCATTGCTTTCCTTTATCTACTTCTTGCAGTTTCTGTTGCACAGATTACCGTGTGCTCCTCTGCAAAGGTAAGCTCAAATTCCACTGTTTAGTTTTTCTTACAGCAAGTTATGGAATCAGGAATTCTGGTTTGGATCACTGCAGGTTTATGTAGTCTACTTGGGAAGCAAAAATGACGAAGACCCAGACGAAATTATGAAGCAGCACCATCAAATTCTTGCTTCTGTTCACGGTGGAAGGTCAGTTTCTGTAATTCATACTGCTTTGTTTCAGATTAATTTGGATGCTGTACATTCGTATGTTGGAAGAGAGAATAACATCAAAGAAGAATAGAATCCAAGGTTGAATTTAGATTTGTGATTTTCTCCCTTTTCTTATGGGAAACGACGAGCAGCATTGAGGAAGCCCAAGCTTCGCATGTTTATAGCTACAAACATGGTTTCAGAGGATTTGCAGCGAAACTGACTGATGAGCAGGCTTCTCAGATTTCAAGTAATTCAGAGTGATTTTCTCATCTTTCTCGACTTGTCTGTGTGGATTGTGGACCCCAAGGTTTATTTAAACCCATAATTAACTGGCCTGTGATATGGATGTTCAAATTAATTGACAGAAATGCCGGGAGTGGTTTCTGTGTTTCCCAATTCTAAAAGAAGGCTGCATACAACTCATTCATGGGACTTTATGGGCCTTCTGGACGATCAAACTATGGAGGTTCTTGGGTTCTCCCCCAGAAACCAAGCAAACATCATCGTTGGTTTCATTGACACTGGTGAGCACTTAGCACTCTTACCTTTCACAGTAAGCGTTGTTATGATTAATTCTACATTTTCTTCAATATTTCCTAAAGGCAAGTATTGGGTTTATTGGAAATTTCTCACCTCATTTCTTACCTAACTGGCAGAAACTCTGCCACTTTTTTTTTCCCCCTGTAGCATTTTAGTTGTATATGTTATTTCTACAAATTAAATCTCTACAATTATTTATTGTCTCTATTTTCTCTATTTCTCTCCGCATCTATTGTTATGTACACTGAATTTTGCCAAGATACATTTTCGAATTGCATCATTGAAGAATTAACGTAGATCATAATGTCCATTGAATCAGGAATTTGGCCTGAATCTCCGAGTTTCAGTGATGTTGACATGCCTCCGGTGCCACCAGGATGGAAAGGAAAATGTGAATCGGGAGAAGCATTCAATGCTTCCTCTTGCAACAGGTTTCTAGTTCAACCTTATCCTCCTCTTTATTAACTAAACTATTATTTCAATTCTTAAGAGACTAAAAAAGAACAAGCCTTATCATAGTTTCACTTCATAGGTATTAGTTTATACATAGGTCAGGTGTGTAATCTTTGGTTAATTATCCACGTGGAACAGGAAAGTCATTGGAGCTAGATACTACATGCGTGGGTATGAAGTAGAAGAAGGGTCAGACTCGGACATAAAAGTCTCCTTCAGATCTCCAAGAGATGGCTCCGGCCATGGCAGCCACACAGCTTCTATAGCCACAGGGCGGTACGTGTCCAACATGAACTATATGGGATTGGCAGGTATTACTGGTAGTTTGATGTGAAAGTTTTTATGGTACATAATATTTACTCAAACTTACGTTTTATATTTTTGAATTTTGTGTTAACTGTGTAGGTTTTTTGCAATGAATGAATCGCATAGTTCATAACTTGTGAATAATTTGACTTTTGATGCATACGCCAGGTGGAGGAGCTAGGGGAGGAGCACCAATGGCTAGGATTGCTGTGTATAAAACATGTTGGGATTCAGGCTGCTATGATGTGGATCTGCTGGCCGCTTTTGACGATGCTATCAGAGATGGGGTTCACATATTGTCTGTGTCCTTGGGTCCTGAGTCTCCTCAAGCTGACTACTTCAATGATGCCATATCTGTTGGGTCGTATCATGCAGCCAATCGTGGAGTGCTGGTCGTTGCATCGGCTGGGAATGAAGGGTATCCTGGTTCTGCTACCAACCTTGCACCATGGATGATCACTGTTGCTGCTAGCTCCACTGATAGGGATTTCACCTCCGACATCACATTGGGAAATGGTGTCAATATCACGGTAAAGATTTATCACACTGTCAGAAAATTTTTCATTACTACAAAGTTTATGTATAGCTTAAAGCATTGAAAGCAAACTATATTTAAAAAGATACTTCCATCTAAAACACGACAGGGTTCTAATTCGAATTAGTGTATAATACCAAATGATTATCACCCAAAAGGAACATAAAAAAGAGTGAGAGTTTGAATTCTTGGAATTTGTTTATTGTAAATTTTTTTAAAAGAATTCATGAATAAAAGAAAGAAACGGTTGAGTTGGAGACAAAAGTGAAAGTGAACCCATACACATTTTCACTGTTTATATCACTATCTCTTTAAACACCACAAAAACTTTACAATCAGAAGACCTTGAAATTCCTTACATTTACACGTCCACCTTCTAGATTTCTTCCCCCGCTTAACACTGTAAGAACTTCATAATAAGCAACTTTAAAAGATCCTGACACAATACATATTTCAAGGAAGGGTGCATTAGGTCCTTAATTATGAAAATGCTTTCGGAAAAGGAGTGAGGCATGAGTTTATGGGGCTAAATACAAATTCCAATCCCCCAACTTTGGTGTAAAATTTTCATTGAGAGAGCAACATTAAAAATGAGTTGATGATTAAGGGATTCAACTGAAGGGACTGATTTGTTAAGAACTAAATTGAAAGAGGACCCGGTTATCTGGAATCAGAATCAGGTTTTTCTCTGATTGTTTCACTGACAATTTTTCTGGATAAATGTAACAGGGTGAAAGTCTGAGTCTCTCGGAAATGAGTGCCTTTACGAGGATAATTTCTGCTTCTGAAGCTTCTGCAGGATATTTCACTCCTTATCAATCCAGGTGAAGCACAAGGTACTTTTGAATGAGAGAAATGTGCAAAGATCAATGCAAAAGGATGTTCTTATAAGTTTTTTTTTTTTTGGTCTTTTCTTTGTTTTTTCAGCTACTGTATAGATAGTTCCCTCAATAAGACCAAGGCCCAAGGGAAAGTTCTGGTGTGCCGACATGCAGAGAGTTCAATTGAGTCAAAGGTAGCGAAAAGTACTTTAGTGAAAGAAGCAGGCGGAGTAGGAATGATCCTTGTTGATGAAACAGGCAAAGATATTGCCATCCCGTTTGTGATACCATCAGCCATTGTTGGAAAGAGAACAGGCAGCCATATTCTCTCGTATATCAACAATACACGGTTAGTTTTTGAATTCTCTACTTTCCCAAAGGTGAAGATATATAATGTTCTGGAAAGAGAGAAATATAAAAGAGATGACAAGTACATGCTGTTAAGTTCTTCTATGTTGCTTTTAATCCAAATATATGAATGCGTTCAATTCTCTAATCTTACTTTCTGCCACTTCCATCCTCAATAGTAAGGCGACGGCAAGGATTTCCAGAGCAAAGACAGTATTAGGAGCAAAGCCTGCACCACGTGTGGCAGCATTTTCTTCCAAAGGCCCCAACAGCTTAACCCCAGAAATTCTGAAGGTGATGTACTCCCAGTAATATAAACAGAAATCCGACGTGAATTATGTGTGTTTCATAGTATTCCTAGAGGAATGAAATTCTGACTTTAAGGTAATTTTACGCAGCCTGATGTCACAGCCCCAGGATTGAACATCCTCGCAGCTTGGTCTCCAGCAGCCAAAAACATGGAGTTTAACATTCTCTCAGGAACTTCCATGGCTTGCCCACATATAACCGGAATTGCAACCTTAATCAAAGCTGTTCATCCTTCATGGTCTCCTTCTGCTATCAAGTCTGCCATCATGACAACCGGTATTACATTAACGATACTGTCTTTTTCTTAAGGTCTATATGACTCTCTTATAGAGATTCTTCCTCAGCACAGATAGAAATATAAAACTTTCCTTAAATTCCATCGGTCCCTGAGCGCCGTTAATCCAGGCGTATATTGTGCAACCAGAAAGAAAGAAAAATGATCAGTAGAGTGCAGAAGCTTTGCCGCTTCAGTATGGGAAACTAACTACTACTTTAATATGCAGCTACAATTCTGGATAAGCACCATGGATTCATCAAAGCGGATCCTGAACAAAGAAGTGCCAATGCTTTTGATTATGGGTCAGGCTTTGTGAACCCTGCAAGGGTTCTTGACCCGGGTCTCATCTATGATATACACGCGGAAGATTACCTAGCATTCCTCTGTTCACTTGGTTACAGCGAGAGGTCACTCCATCTTGTTACTAGAAACAACAGAACATGCGACAGGGCATTCAAATCTGCATCTGAGCTCAACTATCCATCCATCACGGTGCCAAATCTCAAAGACAACTTCTCAGTGACTAGAACTGTGACTAATGTTGGAAAAGCAACAAGTATTTACAAAGCTGTGGTGTCTCCTCCTGCAGGAGTTAATGTCACTGTTGTACCAAACAGGTTAATCTTCACAAGGATTGGGCAGAAAATCAACTTCACTGTGAGTTTCAAAGTTGCTTCTCCATCAAAGGGCTATACATTTGGTTTCCTGTTATGGAGGAACAAAAGATTGCATGTCTACAGTCCTTTAGCTGTCAGGGTTTCACCTGCAAAACTTGGGCTGGTCAGATAGCAATGCTTGTACATATTACTGAAGGCTCTATAGGAACTGGAAACGACCATTCATACTGAAATCTTGAAGTATTGTATAATCACTGCCAAAGTTACACCAAAGATATATGATGTTTGGAGCAGCAAGCAAGATGAACTGCAGAATAGAAGACCAGAACTGCTCTGAAAATACATGATCATCATTTCATTTGTCAGTTGTAACTACAGAACTTGGTTTTATGCCTTCTTCAGAATTTCCCATGTATCTAAATGGATGTGAGCGTCTTCACCTATGACTTGATTTGAGATTAAAACACTTGGCTGAGGCCAGTACAGTTCTGATTTCCACTGCACGCTTCTGAAGAATAAATGCTCAAATATAGTATTATCCATAGGACATTCGAAGCTTTTCTGGGGCATGAGTGACATATAACCTCTTCACTGGTGTAACCCTGTATTTATTTTTAAATTAGAATTGCCACATGATTAAAAATTCTATACATCTCGGAAGGAACAGTAAAATGCGACGACTTTCCATGAATCAAATTGAGTCATTCTTTTCTTAAAATAATTTGACCATCGAGTATGTACTCATGAGTCAAATATTAAACGACAATTTTGCTGCTTTCAATAAACAATGACTAAACGCATAGCCTTAAACACACACATAGAAGTTAAGAAAATAAATGATGGTAATGTGCCAAGCTATCCCAAATCTTCTTTTCAGGCACGTAGTTGTTTGTTTTGAAAATTGTAGCATATTTTTCTTCTTTGGCTAGCCATATTTTCTCAATGCATAACAAGTTTGATTATCAAAATCATACTGGTGCAAAGGCTTTTGTTAGTGAATAAGTCGGTTTTCTAATGGCTTTGGAAAAGAATAGGTTGGTTATTTTCTTAATAATTAACCATTTCATAATTATCTGTTAATATATTGCGTACTACTTCATTCGGGAAAAAAAAATCATCAATTTTCTTATTTTTTATGCAGTGATCTAGTCACAATAGTTAGCTATCCACCACTTTTTTTTAATGCTCATCCCAAGAAGTAATATTTTTCTGATCCCCTAATTCGATTTCTATTTTAAATCATACTGTCTCCATATAAATAGGATCCAACTGGGTGTAAAAGAACCACAAGTGAGCTGAGGGGTTCATAGAAATGGCATCTTCAAAAAGCTTCATTTATCTCACCCTTGCTAATTCTATTTTCTCTTGCTTTCCAGTGTTTTGCTGATGATCCTGCTGCTTCAAGTCCTTCATTAGTTGTAGATGCTAAATCTGGAAGGAAAATTCCAGATACCTTTTTTGCAATATTTTTCGAGGTATACTTGTTATAAATGATCTCACACACACTGAACCACATAAAGTAATATTTTTCTGACCACGTCAAGTTTTTTTCTTTTTTCTAAGTTGTTTTTCCTCTTTCTTAAAAATTATCTTTGAGAATTAACTCTGAATTTGAAGCTGGGGGTGCTTAAGTTCCTTTAAATATCTTCCCCTGGTCAGTTATTGAAGATGACTCAACTATATTTGCAACAGCAGAGCTCTCTTCCCCTTTTCTTCGCAATAAGGTCGCAATCAAATTGACATTTTGAAGGATACCCCACCAGGAGCTGGTCTTTCTAATCTTGGTTTTTGGGGGTATGGTAAGGCTTATTTGTAATGTTTAATCAATTAAATATCAATAATTTTTTTTATAATATCACTATTTTGACTCTACATGTTGTGTACGTGTGTGACTCTTTTAGAATATTGAGCAAGGAAAGCAGCATAAGGTGGCTTTTTACATGGCAATCCCAAAGTCCAGTTGATTTGAATGTTGCATCCGTACGTAGGAGATGGGAAAGAATTGGCTTCTACTAACATCAGGTAAATTGCAAAATAATTATAATTTTATATATTCAATATATGTGAATAATGTTTTACATAATTTAATGGTTTTCTTTTACTTCTTCACATAGAAAAGGTGCTCCAAAGTGGGAAAAAGTAGGATCTATTCTTGACGTAAGAGCATCAGACCATGATTCACGCCTTCAAATAACAACCACCAAACAGGGAATATTTTTGTTGGACCAAGTCTCAGCAATGCCTTTAGACACATATAAGGTTGGAAATTTTTAGTCTTAACCATTTGAAATTGAAATGAATCCTTGAAATTAATCTTTTTTTCTTTTTTAACTTTGTGTAACTCATTGTATTTTCGTTTCATTTAGGGACATGGTTTCTGAAAGGACCTTTTTCAAATGATTGCAGATTTAAAACCAAAATTTCTTAGATTACGTGGTATACATAGATAAAAATGGATCATGTAAAAATGATTAATCAATATAATTTCTGATATCTTTGTTATAATAATGGCTTTCCTTACAATGCATTAGGCGGCTGTTTCGTTGAAGGAGATTGCTTGAGAAATGCATTTAGGTGGAAAGAAAGCATTGGACCATAAGAAGAAAGACCTGGTCACTATAATAATGTGTGGGGCTACTGGACTGATGATGGCTTTAGATATTTAGAATTTCTTCAAGTATGTGGTTTTGATTATTTTTAATTACAATTTTTTAATATATTGATAATATATTTCAAACTCAACAGCTTTCAGAGGATCTTAATGCTTTTCCAATATGAATATTTAATAATGGCATTAGCCACCATGATGAAGTCAATACAACTGATATTTTTCCATTTGTGCAAGTACGAAGCATAACTCGCCTTTCTTGATAAATCATTTATTCTTTCTTAGATTAAATATCACTTTTCATTACTTAAATTTTTTTTTTTTACATAGGAAACTTTAGATGGAATTGAGCTTGCAGGAGGTCTAGCTACATCTTCAACCTTTTGATTTACGATATGTTGCTGATAGAAATGAAGATTGTGACAAATTTAACTAGTTGGAGAGTTACCTTAAATTCCATGATGGCATAAGGCGTACCGATCCAGATACAGAAATAATCACAAACTGTGATGCTGCTTCTAGACCTTTGGATCTGCCAGCTGATTTATATGACTTTCATATTTATACAAATGCTAGCCATATTTCCTCAATGTATAACACTGTCGATAAACAAAACCGTACTGGCCGGTCCAAAAGCTTTTGTTAGTGAAAATATGCAGTTTGGAAAAATGATGCGAAAAACGGAACCCTATTATCAGCATTGGGAGAGGCCGGTTTTCTAATGGGTCTAGAAAAGAAGAGGTCTATTATATTCTTAATTGCTTACCATTTCGTAATTAACAAGTACTAAACTTGTCAACTTATCGCTTATTATTTCATGTTAAAAGATTTAATTGATCTTCGTATTTCCTTTTTATGCAGCGATCATGTTGAAATGTCCTGCTATGCACCACTTTTTGCAAAAGTTAATGACCAGAAGTAATATTTTGTTACATGGTCATTAAGTGTCCTTTAATTATGTGCATGATGTGAGAGATTAAATTAATACTCCTCCGGTCCTTAATATACGACCCAATTCTTGAGTTGGTTTTGATTCTAAATATAAGACCCATTTCTTATATTTATCAATTTTCTCTAAATTACTCTTATAGATACTCTCTCAACCATAATCAAGTAGAAGAGGGAGAGAGGGTATTAAGAAAAATGATTATGGTGTTTTAGGAAAAATGTGTCACTTTTCTTATAATTAACTAACTTATCTAACTTTCTTAATCTAATCAAATTTGTTAAATGGGTCTTATATTAAGGACCGGAGGAGTATAATGAAAATGTCATGCAGTTCGCTGCCAGATGCAATCGTATTTGATTCTTATCGATATTACGCTATTGCAAGCTATTGGCTTCAACATTTTTTTCAGTGTCGAGTGGAGCAACGTATCTTAAATCGGTACTTAATGCTCCATCTTCAATCCTTGCAACCGCAATTACCTGGCAAAATCTAGTGGACAACAAGGAATATTTAAGAATGAAGGTAATAATAATGCATATCTAATTGCTCATCTATATACATATTAGCTATGCATAGGCGTCCTCCTATTCGAGACACTGATAGGTATTAAATCTGTGTAACTCTCGCAGTGAGAATTCGAATATGTTGTGAAGAACTGACTCTTTTATTAAATTCAACCCTATTAGTTTTTGATATATATGTGTGTATGTTTTAGTTCAAGAGATTATTAATTAGTGACATGAATGTGATTAATTTATAGGTTGTAAATTTCAACAATAATCCTCAAGTCAAAAAAAAAAAAATCAACAATAATCCAACATCTCTTGGCATTACGATAAATGGCTTGGATGGGAACGTGAATTTCACTGGCTCGAGAAAGATTGTACTGCTACTGTATGGGATACCGATCCCTTCGATGAGCCCAAAAAGGTGCGTCCCCTTCTAATTCTTTGTTTAAAAATATTATTGTCAGTCTCAAACATAGAAACTAGGGAAAATTTCACTGTAGGACCGCAGAAGACAATTAATCTCAAAGAACCCTCAAAACTTTTTGAAACCTCACTGTAGGACCAAATGGCCAATCTGATATTAATTCCACAAACGAAATGACGCTACTGCCCCTAGTAGGAGGGAACAAGTGCGGGAGAGTGCATTTGCAAGGGGAACTAGCTAATTTGCAGAATAAATACATATGTTCACACGTGGAATCAGTCCGTTCACATGTGGACTGGTTCACCTGATGAATGCGTCCGTGAGGGAACAAGTGCGGGAGAGCGCATTTGCAAGGAAAACTAGCTAATTTGCAGATGAAATACATATATTCACACGTGAAATCAGTCCGTTCACATGTGGACTGGTTCACCTGATGCATACATCCGTGAGGGAACAAGTGAGCAAGAGCGCATTTGCAAAGGGAACTAGCCAATTTGCAGAATAAATACATATAATCACATGTGGAATCAGTCCGTTCACATGTGGACTGGTTCACCTGATGCATGCGTCCGTGAGGAAACAAGTGCGGGAGAGCGCATTTGCAAGGAGAACTAGCCAATTTGCAGAATAAATACATATATTCACACGTGGAATCAGTCCGTTCACATGTAGACTGGTTCACTTGATGCTAAGGGTAGTGGCGTCATTTCGTTTGTGGAATTAATATCAGATTGGCCCCTTGGTCCTGCAGTGAGATTTCAGAAAGTTTTGGGAGCTCTTTGAGATTAATTGTCTTGTGCGGTCCTACAGTGAAATTTTCCCTAGAAACTAAGCCAAAAATTTGTTTTGATATTAAATACAAAAGCTTAGCTCATTTTATCTTTTAAATTTACATAAACAGAGATAGTTTCGAAATGATTTAAGAAAATATTTTAAAAAAATCAATACGCATTTTCTTATAAGTAATTATTTTAATTTATGTAATTAATTATTTAATTCTTATATTTAGGACATGAGGAAGTATATTATTAATATATATATACTCCTCCAGTCCTTAATATAAGATCCATTTAATTAATTTGATTAGATTAAGGAAGTTAGGTAAGTTAGTTAATTATAAAAAATGTGACACGTTTTTCCTAAAACACCATAATCATCTTTTTTAATACCCATCTCCCTCTTCTACACTTGATTATGATTGAGGGAGTATCTATAGGGGTAATTTAGAGAAAATTGATAAATATGAGAAATGGATCTTATATTTAGGACCAAAACCAACTCACTAATTGGGTTCTATATTAAAGATCGGAGGAATATAATATCATACTTTTTCCCTGGTGCCCTCTGCGGATAGTGCGGGCAGAAAGCCCACTGAGAATCCTGGGACAAAAATGGTGGTCACACTTCCACCTAATTTAGTTACAGCAATGATTGCCAACAAATATTAGTCCAAATAGAAGGGATTTGGATACCTTAAATATTATGTCTTAGGTTTGATCTTTAGGATGGTATGTATGAAAAAAAAAAACACTGTTAAGAAGGGTAATCGCTATGGCATCTGATAGTACTCTAAGAGATTAGTCTCTTACTATTCGGATGAGAGGATATTTTGGGCAATAAAAAAAAAGTTACCGCAATTGATTTGCCAAAATAATTAAGGATAAAGCCAAAAAAAAAAAAAGATAGATCTTCAGATTGTTTTTTGGGTGATAGACCTTCAGATGCTTTTAGGGAAGGATATAATAGGCTATTTGCTTGAGGTGGTGGTAGTTCATTTGTATCAGCCGTCAGTTTCAATTTGTAAAACATTATTAGGGACCAAATTCAAATTGTCACTCAGATCGATTTTGTGTAATAAACTAATAATTGACCATTGGTATTTTTCTTTATAAGATTTTATTTGACTTTTATTTTGATCTTAAATATAAGATCCTAATTAACTTTGTCTTTAATATTTATATATTTTTTCTTAAGATAGTCATTCTAATAATGGTGGTTCTAGTCGATAAATTTAATTAGTAAGGATATTTTGAGAAATATAACACATATTTATTATAAATAACTAATTTAACTTATTCTTTTAATCTATTCAAATTAGTCAACTAGTTCTTATATTTAGGACAGAAAATAATATTATTTTAGATTTAAAAAAAATAAAAGAACTCTCGCTAAAATCTTGTGAAAAGAGAACGTTTTTAAAGTTTCGTTAAAATATTAAAAAATAGTAATCATCGTTAAGTAAATATTGGATTTTATCCCAATTCCCAGATATCTTAATCAAAAGAACGTGAATATATCTGTGTGTGTGTATTCTCATAACCAATAATCTGTCAAAACAAAAGAAAAAAATCCTATGCATGCAAAATGCTTAAATTGGATTTTTTTTTCAATTTATTCATCGATATATCTTTCTAAAAACAGATTGACAAAAAATGTGACAGTGATAAATTAAACTGATAGCGTACTTTCGCACCGTCGTTTTTTTTTTTTTTTACCAGGCTTTCGCACTGTCAAAACCACTGACAAGACAGTATGATTGTGCATGAAAATGTAGCCCGTCATTGAATTGTTGGTATTTTATTTTCTCTATTTCTTTTTTCAGTTCATATATATATGTATTAATTTGAACATAATACTCCTCCGGTCCTTAATATAGGACTGAATTTTTGTGTTGGTTTTGGTCCTAAATATAAGACCCATTTCTCATATTTATCAATCTTCTCTAAATTACCCCTATGGATACTCCCTCAACCATAATCAAGTAGAAGAAGGAGAGGGGGTATTAAGAAAGATAATTATAGTGTTTTAGGAAAAATGTGTCACTTTTCTTATAATTAACTAACTTACCTAACTTCCTTAATCTAATCAAATTAGTTAAATGGGTCTTATATTAAGGACCAGAGGAGTAATTAATAATACCAGCCGAACTCGACAAAATTGAACAATACACCCAACCCAATTCAATTAATCAAGATTTGGTTGTGGCCCAATCTTGGGTCAAGTAGGGGGCGAGCAAGGTTATTAAACTCGTGAGTTTAAACAAACTTGTAATAATAATATAAACTCGAATTATAAATTCGAATCGTGAACTCATAAGAGTTTATTTTTATTAATAAACTGATATTAAAGGTATATAATCAAATAATCAATATATAAAAAATGAGAAAAATTTTATTTAAATATATTTTAAATTTAAATAATTAAAATTATATCTATCAATATTCATAATATATCATATTCAACAAAGAAATTTTCATAAAAATCATATATAAAGTCACTAAACATAATCAAATTCAAAAATTTAGGAATAAAGTTTATTTCTTGAACGGTGCATATATTAAATAGGGATAAAGTTGACACCATTTTATAAGCTAAAAATGTAAAAATGATAAATTCAGTAAATGAACTTGTAAGTTTAACCGAGTTTACAGTTATCACGAGTTTAAGAACGAATCGATACGATTTTATTAGCTGAAAACGTGAAAATGTTAAATTCGAAGAGTCAACTCGTGAGTTTGATAACAGTAGGGCCGAGACTTGGACTCTTTATTATTATAGAGCTCAATATGAAAAATTAAAAAAAAAAGGGATTATAAAATTTTAATAAAAAAATATGTAAGATAAAATAAAAGCATAACAAAAATTAATTAAAAAAATTTTAACTGTACTTCTTTAATTTTTTTTAAAATCAAACTCAGTAAAATTCTTCCTTTCATTTTTCTGATACTAAATTGAGCCTAATATGATTTTATCTAGTCATTCTGAACCTCAGAGAGGGATCCAGAAAAGTTTGAATAAAGATAAGAAAGTATACAATTAATTGCGAGTTGGCCATTAAAAAAATGGAATGCATATTAAAAAGTTGAAGGGGGTTGTTACGGACATAGCACATTAGGGTTGGCAGTACCGTGTTCATCATCACTCATAGTCCATTCTATCTTTAACCATAATTTTATATTAAAAGCATCTTTTTCTTTTTCTTTTTTTACTTTATTATGAAGCAGAATCATAGTATTATATATCATGTAAAACAGGCATTTATTTTTTTAATATAATATGGACAAAGTTCAGCTCATTAAAAAACCACTTAAATTAAAAAAGTATAGCTTCATGCACATGATCTTCCCATTTTCTTTTATCTTTTTTTTTTTTAAATCCAATGAGAATTTTTGTTGATCATACGTCTCCTGTAACAGTACACACAATTACATAAATATTTTATTGGAGATAAATCCTCTCTCTTGCCCAACTCCGTATCCAATTTTAAGAATTTTTTATTAGTGTCAAGTGCCTCTACAAATTATGTAATTCTAATTGTTAATGTCTACATCCATATATATGCATACACACACATCACACCCACTCAAATAAAAAAGCAATTCGATGTGAATGCACAAAGATAAAAGAAAAATAACCCAAAAAAAATACCTATTAAATTTTAAAATAATAAATAGGTGATTTTAGAATGTCAAAATTTTTATAAAAATAGTCAATACCTTTGTAAAAATAGTGAGCATCACTTATTTATTATTTTAAAATTCAACAAATATTTTATATTCATTTTTCCATTATCAAAATTCAAACTTTAATCTTCACATCACTTGGCAATTATGATTATTACAAAAATAACACAGATAAATTTTTGTTTTATCTACAAAATTTACCATTGAACCTATAAGGCGTGCACCATTTTTCGAATGAAAATTTTTAGAGTAAATTTACCATCTTTTATAAAAATTACAATTACAATGAGAATCTAGTGGCCGGAAAAGATATTATTAAAATAAAGCCATCTCGATAAACAAAATCGAAAGGAACGGTGCACACCGCTGTCAAGAGTAGCTGTGCTCTGCGTTTTCTCGGATTCGTAGAGAAAACCAGCAACGAGAAAAGCAGAGACAAAACGAAAGAGAGTGGTATGAGCTAACCAAACTCAATATCTCACAAAACCTTCAAAGCTTTGATCTTCGAATCCATTAAATATCCGTATTAGCTGTTAGGGAATGCTTTCCCTCCAATGCAGCAGCAGGCATCATCATCATCAGCCACCACGCCGCCAAAAGCTTGACATGAATCGCCGACCATGCATCCCCGTCTCTGCCACCGTCGCCGCCTTCATATGCTTTCTGCAACTTCTCTTCCCGGCGGCCAAGTCCCAATCCCAGAACATGAAAACTGACCGATACGTCTTCGGCCCCTTCGACGTCTCTTACTACACAACCTTCAAAGTCATTCCTCCGGCGTCGATCAACTTCGGAGCCCTCCAAGTAACTCCCGACACCGCCGGCAACGTCAACCTCACTGACACCTACGGCCGAATCCTTTTCCGGAAACCCTTCAACCTCTGGGAAGACACCGGAAAAGTTGCTTCCTTCAACAGTTCATTCCTCATCAACGTCTATCGCGTCAACAACGCCACTCCCGGCGAAGGAGTCGCCTTCTTCATTGCCTCATCTCTTGACATTCCCCGAAACAGCCATGGCCAATACCTCGGCCTCACCAACTCCACCACCGACGGCAATCCCGACAACCACATCGTTGCAGTCGAACTAGACACCGTCAAGCAAGACTTCGACCCCGACGACAACCACATCGGACTTAACATCAACAGCGTCAAATCAAAAACCACTGTCTCCCTGTCTCAATACGGAATGGAGATCGCTCCAAAGGGTGCCAAATACTATGTAATCTGGATAGACTACAACGGTTCAAGCAAGGAAATTAACGTATTCATCAAAGAACAACCTGACAGAAACGCACCTATAGTATCGAAACCTGAAGAACCAGTGTTAACTTCAGATCTAGATCTCAAAAACATCGTGAAACAGAGCTCTTATTTCGGGTTCTCTGCCTCAACAGGAACAACCTACCAGCTAAACTGTGTTCTGAGATGGAACCTGACAGTGGAGATTCTTTCAGAAAACAAGAACAAGTCGCGATCTTTGAAGATGGGTTTGGGTATTGGGGTGCCATTGACGGCTTTGATCCTGGTGGGGATTGGTGGGTCAGTGTATTGCGTTTATAAAAAGAAGAGAAGAAGAAGGTTAGACGATGAACAGATACTGGGGACGTTGAAGAGCTTGCCGGGAACGCCGAGAGAGTACTCATTCAAGGAATTGAAGAAGGCGACGAATAATTTCAGTGAGAAGAACAAGCTCGGAGAAGGAGGGTATGGGATGGTGTACAGAGGGATTTTGCAGAAAGAGAATAACTTGGAAGTGGCAGTGAAGAAATTCTGCAGAGATAAGATGAAATGCAAAGATGATTTCTTGGCTGAACTCACCATTATCAATCGTCTTCGTCATAAGCATCTTGTTCGGTTACTAGGTAACTTCATTTTCATGCAAATTCTATCTTTATCTAATTGCTTTTTATTCGTTGAATGATTGAATCCTCGTCTGAGCATGAATCTGTCTGAAACTAGGAATATATATCAAATCAGATCAGCACATTTAAACCGTATCCTTAATGATGTCGCCAAGTTCTATTCTGTCTATAATTCAGACACCAGACCAAATTTAGGGTTAGATTAGGATATGCTATAGTCAATAACTGAATGAATAGGTATTTGGTTTTGGAGGTTGAAAAAATCTTGAACACATGTTTGTTGGATTTTTTTTTCAAAAAAAAAAAAGTATTGCGTCCAACTAGCTGAGTGCTTTAGATCTAAATTGGTATAAATGAACAAGAATTTAGGTCTGCAAATCCTTTATATTTATATATATTGTTCAACCATTTTGAACTTTATTCGATGGAAAATTTCTTCCTTCTCTTTATTCATACTTCACCCTGACAATTCAATGCTAGAAGTTAAAAAATAAGGTTGAAAATTTTTGGCCATGCCTGGTCCAAACCATAACCTAGTGTCTATTTTGGTCTTGTTCTTTCTTTCATAGGTGCAATGTCTTCATTTTGAAAGTACAATTTTCATTTGAGGATTCGCTAAGATTGATGAGAATTGCCTGAAATGATTTAGGGTTTTATTTATTTTATACACACACCACGCACCAGGAAACCATGAAAAGCATGTAATAATTTCATCCAGTTCACCAAATGTAAACTTCAAGTGATCTAAACACGGAATTAAGCTGGCTGGAAACCAACAAAAAGCAATCTTTTATTCTGGTCATATGGTTAAATAAATAAAAAAAAAAACCATGTGGTCATGTCCTCAAAGTTCACTCTTGTCTCCGTGAATGAGATTTCCTTCAACGTTAACTCCAAAATATAAAATATAAAAAGGCTAGGAAGTAGGAGTCCATGATCTTTAAAAATCATAAATATTGCAAATTTCTATGGCAGCATCTTCTATATTCTAATAATGCATGCATATCTACTCTCAATAATTAAATTAGATTAATTTAAAAATTAATTAACATGTGCCCATCGAGGTCAATGATTATAGTTTATTTCTTGTCAAGTTGGTGCCATCATTTATTAGTGCTGGCGATGACGTACTTTTTGTTTGGTCCCTTGTTAATTTCAAAGCTTTCTCCTTTTCCTTTTTTTAATTTATACTATAAAATGTCCTTTCTTTTTTTCCCAGACATTGATCTAACTACTAAAGAAGGATTCCTTGCAAAAGAATTCGATGCCCATTTCATAATTGAAAGTACAGCTCGAGCTCGGTGCTTTTCAATCAGAACTGGAATAAGAGAACAAGAAAATGAATTAAAGAATAGAAATTAGATAAATAAGTTATTCTTCGTCATTGCATGATTTTAAGATATAAATTTTATTAAAAATATGACTGAGTTAATACTTTAATTTTAAATTTGTACACCTAACTAATTTTCCTCCCTAAAATACTTAGAAGGCGGGTTAAGTTTTTTAAAATATTACCTTTCGGGAAATAATTAACCCTGGCCTCATTATAAACTATAAATACATCTAAATTCTAATGACGGTTTGTGTAGCTTACTTAAAAATAAATAAATATATCCCCCTTTGAATGTATTTTTTATTTTTTATTTTTGAGATATTTTGAATTTATTTTTATTTGAAAGACATAGGAGAGATGATAAGTGCAGTTAAAGATAGGGAACGTACGTCACAGTCTTTTGTATTATTTTATGTACACACAGATGAATCAATTTCTGCAGAGTTAAGGGATGAAAAAAGATTATTTAGATGTGAAAGTTTAGAGCATAACTTGATAATTGATAATATGGTGCAGGTTGGTGCCACAAGAATGGAGTGTTAATTTTGGTATATGAGTTCATGCCGAATGGCAGCCTGGACAATCACCTTTTCTTTGAGGATGGAAAAATTACAAGACCTCTAAGTTGGAACCTACGGTACAAAATCATCTCAGGCGTAGCTTCAGCACTTAACTACCTCCATAATGAGTATGATCAAAAAGTAGTCCATAGAGATCTCAAAGCCAGCAATATCATGCTTGACTCTGACTTTAATGCTCGCCTTGGTGACTTTGGCCTTGCTAGAGCCATTGAGCATGAGAAAACCTCATACGCTGAGGTTGAAGGAATCCATGGCACAATGGGGTACATCGCGCCAGAGTGCTTCCACACAGGGAAGGCAACACGACAATCAGATGTGTTCAGTTTTGGAGCAGTTCTGCTAGAAGTAGTGTGTGGTGAGAGGCCCTGGACAAAGAAGGAAGGGTTTCAGTTACTGGTGGATTGGGTTTGGTATTTGTATGGTGAAGGTAGGATTCTTGAGGCTGTGGATAAAGGGCTTGGGAATGAGTATGAGATTGAAGAAGCAGAGAAAATATTGAAATTAGGGTTAGCATGTTCTCATCCTATTGCTGGTGAGAGGCCAAAGATGCAAACTATAATGCAAATTATAAGTGGGGCTGTCCCTGTGCCTTATGTGCCTCCAAGTAAGCCTGCTTTTATTTGGCCAGCTGTGGATTTTGGAAGCTTTATTAGTGATCTCACAACACCATCCTCTACTACTGCAAACACACCTGTTCATACAGATTCAGATCCTCTACATTCATCAAAGTGAATGTTTGTGTGATACATTTGGACAGAGATTATGAGCATAATGATAGAGACATAAATTTATACACAACTGTATTTTCTTGTGTCATCCTCTTGGGATATATATAAATGTATAAATGTGGAGGATCTAATTTTTTGCTCACTTACAGTCTTGTGTGCTGATTGATCATTTCCTCTTATGGATAGGTTGTCTCGAATTATTTGGGATTTTATGACACTTTGTAACATTTTAGTATATAGATTCTTTTCTTCATAAAAGAAATGGATACTACTATTATGTCTGAAATGCTGATGAAAAATGTCATTCTGTTTATGGTTCTAGTGTTTATATTCTATTTGAAGTTGCTTCTAGAATCAGTTGAACCAAGTTGGCAATTAATAATTCTGATTTGATCTAATTCTCTAGAGCTCAACTTGAGCAACGGAGAGACTCTTTCTAATCAAGTACTTTGTATAATTCAAAAGAAATAGAAACAATTATGCAACCCCTAATGTTGCCTTTTCAATTATAGACTTTCCAGTTGGCAAAAAAAATCTGGACTAATTGAAACTCTATTTATTTGTCATAAGAAATGAATGTCTTAGCCATTAATAATGGGAGAAGCAACTTGTCTCTTCTACCCTTTCCCTCCTCTGCGGCTCTACCCTTCCTTTACTCCTTTCATCATTATTAGATTAAATTCTAGTGATCCAAATTGAACATTTTATAAAAATATTATTATAATCTTACTAAAAAAATACATACAAGAATTTGAACTGCTAAAAAAATGATCTGTCACAACTATATTATTTTAAAATAGATGTCTTTCATATTTTTTTTTCACTATAGTTATAAATTGTTATCAAAGTATAACAGTTTAAGTAAAATTATAATAATATTTTTATAAAATATTAAATATCCAATGTAATCTGATGGTGATGAAGGGAGTAGAGGAGGGGAAGGGTTGAGGAGACAAGCTGCTTCCCATTTAGTGTCCCACAATATCTCAAACAGTATTATTTTCAATAAGAAAATATCCATGCCTACCCAAAAAAAAAAATTTTACATTGCACCATGCGTCACCTTAAATCCTAAATTCCGGTGTCAGGAATGCTGTCGGTCTCACTTCCCCCCTTTTTTTATTTTTTTAAAAAAGATGATTTTGCAAGCTTGGGCAAAAGAAAGTGATCATATTTAAGTAGAATAGCGTATACATTCATATATGCAATGAGACAAGAAGGATTAGAAATATATATACAAGCATCATAGAGCCTATCCTACCTGCGTATTTTGGAAAGCAATAACAACATTGCACAGAACAATACAGAGAAGGCAAATTTCAATGTCATTGTCGACTACCAAAACACTTCTTGCAGGGTTGGTTCTTGTTTGTTTCCCAGGAGCCTCCCTAGAGAGGATCCGAGTCCCTACATGGAATGCCGGCCATCTGACCTCTCTTTCATTGGTCTTTCCTCTTGAATTTCCTCCAACTCTTCTTCATCGCCTCTTCTGCCTGCCTGCTCCTTCCAGTATGCAACCAGCTTTTTCAACCGAGCCACCTCTTTTGACGAAACATTTTTGCTCGGATCATTCACAATCGATCTCACTCGCGAAGCATACCTGAATATCCCGAAAGTATAAAACAAAACTTCTAAAACTCGAAGTCCAAGAACCCAAAAAAAAAAAAAAAATCACACAAGAAAGATCAAGGAACATACATGAGAGAATTGTGTGTCTCATCCAAGTTTGATTCTGCTGGGGATACATTCACGAACATGAGAGTTTTAGCATTACCCCCTAGTGAATCACTCATTAGCATTGTCAACTTGTGATTCCTGTAAGGAGTGTGTTGACCACCGGAAGATAAAGCACTGATGACATCCCCAAGAGCTGATAATGATTTATTTATACTTTGAGCTTCTTTAAGTTGATTACCAGTGGAACCAGATTTTTTTACTCTTTCTGAACCAGCAAGATCTACAAAGCTTAACTGCATATTGAATCAAATATACAATGTAATTAAGCATCAACCCTGCTCAAGCTCAAGTTCCATCATAGACAGGCATAAATTACAGTTAATTCCAAAGAAAAACTTAAGATACCTTTCCTCTTGCCATTGATTGAGTTTGGAGGTTGGTACTTTCAATTACAACTGACAATATGAGATGAGATCTTGAACTTTCTTCGTTCATCTGAGTTCCAGATGTATGCCGTCGTTCAGATCCTCGTTGTATTATGCTATTCAATTCCTCCATGTTTGAAATTGGCAATACTGTCACATTTTCCACAACCACCATGCCCTAAAATAAAACAAAACAAACAATATAACATTAGACCACGTAAAGACCTGCAAATCACTTCATCATAATTGTCAGAAAAAAAGAATAAACAAAATAACATGGGAAAGAAAACACTAAGATTAGTAATGTTTTATCTCTGAAATCAAAATAACAGCATAAGAATTATATCAATTTTGAATTGTCATTACAAATATTAAGTATTTTGCATTTCTATATAATAATACTATAATGGCTCTATAGGCAAAAATTCACAGTGGCTGGGTAGAGATAATCACCTTTGAATCCTTCTTGATATCTAATTTTAAACGCTTTGCATTCTTAGGTAACAGAAGATCTACAAGTGTATCTTGATATAATTCCACCATGTATGCCTGTAATATTGATACATAAGAAGTCTTTGTAAGATAATGCCGCATTTTGCAAAGGTTTTCAGCTTTACACACAAGAAATCAAGCTATAATTAATTACCTGACCATTTCTGCTTTATTGACTATATACATTACAAAATTAAGCAATAAAGTTGCATAAACCATCTTTTTGAAACTATTACCTTTAAAGAAAAAGAATATTTGTTGCTATCTCTCCTCAAAATTTTGAACAGTTCAGCGGTGGCACGTGGGGTGAGCCCAGGGTTGTTTTCAGTTCCATAGATTGTATATGTCTTCCCAGACCCAGTCTGTCCATATGCAAATATGCAGACATTATACGCATCTACAGCAGACTGTACCAAATACTGCATGGAAAATCACCAAAATGAAAGCATTACCAATAAATTTTGCACAAATTATCTTGGGCAAGAAAGGGATATAATCTTTAAGCTGATATAACTTACCCTAGTATCCTCGAATACATCTTCTTGGGTGGCATTATCATCAAATACACGATCATACACAAATTGCTTTGGTTTATCATCCTTCCATGGATGTTCAATAGTAAACTCATCTATGCTGGTCAGGACATCTCTCTCTTTCTCATTGATCTCTTTATCACTAAGAGGCCTTCGACGGCAGTAAACTCTGATCTTACCTTTCATATCTGAAAGAAAAACCAAGCTTTGATGTTGTAAAAATGCTATAAGAATATTAATACACTGTCATGTAGATAAACTTTTCATAGCCCACCTTCTATTGTGTTGAAATAGCGTTTCCGCAAAACCTGCTCTTCTTTATAAAGCGCTTCCATTTCTGCTAATTGAGCCCCTTGCATCCTTAATATGGCAGCTGTTTGTTCATTCTTCCTATCAATGTCCTAAACAAAGAAAACAGAAACATAAAAATACTTGGTGTGTGGGCGCTATAAGTGTGTTGTCACGTGATTGGAATATTGAAAATAAATGAGCGAGTGTCAAAACCTCTTTCATTTCTCTTAGTTCTTCCAGTTCCCTTAAATTATTCTGCAATGCAACCAACTCAGCATCCTTGGCTGATAGAGTGGATTCAGCAGCAGCTAATTCTCGTCTAAATCCTTCTATCTTTTTTTCCAGGTCATTCACTTGAGACTTCAAGGCTTTGCGTTCTTGCTCAAATCTTCGTTCAAGAACATTAATCTGCATTTCAGCAAACACCTTGAATATCGATTGACGATTATGTAAAATTATTGGGTTTTAAATCATATAAATTGTTTAAATGTTTTATATTACCTCATCAGCATTCCCCTTCTCCAGCTCTGATAGCTTCCGTGCCAAAATCAATTTTTCATTTGTCAATCTTGTAACAGTTTCTTCTGCTACAAGCAGCTCATCTTTATGAACTTTTAACTCATTCTCAAGCTTATGCAAATCCTATTTATCAAAGTGAAAGCTGTCCTATTAACCAGAGATTATCTTACACATAAATAACAACACCTTCAAAAGTATCTTACCTGGTTATTTGCTTCAACAGACTCCTTTTTTGTGTTCTCTAGCACCAGGTTATTCAACTTGGTCAATCTTGCTTCCATATTTCTTTTCTCTATAATTGCAGCCTAGTAGATTCATAATCCGTAAGACAAAAAATATTTGCAAAAGTGAAATTGGATGAGTTATATGAAGCTGAGAAATTTACCTGAATAGCCTTATCCTTTTCATTGCATATTGATCTAAGCCTATCACACTCACAGGTAACTTCCTCAAGACTTCGTTTATCTGCATTTAAGGATTCCTTCAAGCCCTCCAATTCTCCTTGCATTTTCTCTTCCTGCTTTTGTTTTTCCCACAATTCTTCCCGCAACTATTCAGCATAGTTTAAAATACTAAAACATTTAGCTGACAACTTACAGAAGACACCTTAATTGGAATGAAAACAAAGTTATGCCTAATTTATTGGAGACAAATTTTAAGTATCATGCCTTATGCTAAACGTGCTTTTGTCAAAGATTGATACACATTATAGATCATGTCCATATAGCAGTTTAACCAAGAAGAGGCTTCATCATTCTTCCCCAACACAGCTAATGCCAAAGATCAACTTTGGTTCCTCAGCCATGCAGTGAAAAGCAAAAGTGAATATAACGGTTGACCCCTAGAGTTTCCTTTTACCATGCAATGATCCAAAAGAAATGTACTCTTAAGTGACTAGGCATAACAACTCATTTAGATGATTGTTGTCCAACCAGCTTAAGATCCTATTGTAGATACTAGAAGCTTAGACTCACTTTATCAACATTTCTTTGAGATTCTTCAACAGCTTTTGACAGATCTTGAACACGTCTTTCATATATTTCTGAAGTAGGACTCTTAAAATTGTTGCTGATATCTCCATTTACAGAACCACCAGCAGCAGACCGTGCTTTGGAATATCGGCGCAACATTACATCATTGATATGTGTCTGAAGAGCTACACAAATTTCTTCCCCCTATAAAGAGAAAGAAATTGTCAGTGAGGCAAGAAGTAGTGATACACATGTTGAATGTTAATCAAGTACAAAACTAAGTGCTCACTCAATGAAGGTATATATACCTGCTTGGTTTCAAACTGAAATATGTGTAGAACACCTGCAACTCGCATTTTGAAAAATACTGCAGTATTGCTACTTCCAAACTGCATTATGTCTCTTAACTCAGCGGAGTGAAGGTATTCCTTTGGAACAGGACGGAAAAAATGAACCTGCAATTAAACAATAAAACCATAAATGAAAAGGCACACTTAAATATCAAACACATAAAAATTGTATACATATCCAACTTTACCCCTCTCTTGTTAATGCCCAGTATTATTTTTCCAGGTAGAAGTCCAATTGGATCATCAATTTTGCGAACATGAAAGAAAACGGAATTCCCATAAGGAAGTGCTCTCAATATGCGGAGGAACTGTTGCCTTGCCTCATCTTTTGTCAGATGTTCCTATGAAAAACGTATCAAAGAACAATAAATTAAACAGTATACTATTTATGCATGTAAAGGAGCATGCTAAAATAAAAATTAATTTCTCTATTTCAGTGTGATTCACGAGTAGAAAATGGGTAATAGTGTTACATGCACCATAAAGAGATTAACAACAAGTTAATAACACAAGTTACAGATCTGAGCTATTAAATACTAATCAGATCTAAGCAAAAAAGTGATGGAGTTAAGCAATGTCCTACTATCATACCGATGAATGATAGCGAGAAAGAATGTCCAGCTCCCATTCCCGTTTAGCTCGAGTAATTGCAATCTGTCTTGGTAGAAACCTCTCCAAAAGTGAATCCCAATCTCTGAGACATACATAATCATAAATCTTAGGCAAGCAGACTCAGGAGTTTACATTTTAAAAAGTGTCAAGCTTACTCAATAAGGCAAAGATTATTGGTAAAAGGTGTTATGCTGAAATAAATCAAGTAAACCTGAATATTGTTGCAACATATTTACGTTTTACAGGCACTTACGTGCAAGACTCAGGTGCTCTAACAAATCCAATTTCAGCCAGGATTTGCAATGAAGACAGTTGGGCAGCATCATCTCTTCCAACAGGATAATTACCCAAGATATAATCATGTTGTAACTGTAACATTAATTGACAAGAATCAACAAATATAGAATTAGAAGGTAAATGTTTGGTGCAAAAACTAGATATGCTTTATTGATTGCAATATAAGTTTATTGTGGTGATTTTCATAGCAAACTATCAACTTCCAAATACATTTACAAAATTCTGAGAGTTTCAATGAAAAGACATACTTGCACATAGCATAGTTGTACAAACATGGGATCTGCCACAGCTTCATCTGATTCTCGAAATAGCCTTTTCTTAAATATAAGTTTACATTGCAAGATTTCTCCCTTACTTCGATCTTTTGCTGCCCTAAATTCTGCTAAGAGGTCTCCAATATATTTGTTGTCATCCAACCCAATGTACTCCTCTGAGAGCCAATATAAGAGCAATTAGACAATCCGTTCTAGTTAGTTAAAAAGTATAACAATCAACAAGTGTGATGTGAAAGAGACATACCATTTCCAGAATCCGGTGATTTGGACCCAGTAACAACTTTACGGCATTCAAACAGAGTAAAGCTATTGTATGTTGACAATTTGATGATCCCCGCAAGTTCCTGAAGCAAATGTTGCATTAGAGAATAAAAATACGTTTTTAAAATGCAAAAATTTCAACATCTGATTGAGAGTTTAAAACAATTCAAACAAAAGCAAATGAATTCCAAGAAAAGTCCAGCATTTAGTACAAATAAATTTGATTGTCTTTGTTAACAACACTAGAGGCCTTAATATGAATAAATTTGAAAATGACTGAATATTGATTTTCTTTACTGGATTGAACAGATTCTTTAAATGACGATATATTCTTCAAACCTTTCCTGATTACTTTGCTATCGTCATGCATAATCTTCCCATTTTTTTATTTTTCCTTCTTGAATTTTTGAATATTGCATAAAATTTTGTAAAATTAAAAATCATAAATGCAAACAATTCCAAGCAAAAAAAAAAAAAAAGTTTCAAAGTACCTCAACAGCATCAGCAACTGTTGTTGCCATGTCATATGTGATTTCTTCGAAAGTTTCATCCAAGAAGAACACTATAGTTGTAAGCTTTCTCCCAGTTAACAGAGCTTCAATTTCCTCACGTCCAGGCATAATATGTCTAGGACCAGCTTTGACAGAACGCTTAAGAGCATTTAATGTATTTAGTGCAAGGGCTTGGATTTCAGCATCAGTGGTTACATTGTGGGCCACATTATGAACATATTCAGACAAATATCCTCCAATGTCTTTACTAGGTGGCATGGAGGATGCGCATAAATACATCAGCTCCCATGCTTTAATCAAGTATTGCCTATTTTGAGATAAGAAAGGGTTTAGCGTCATGTGCATATAGCCAAGTTATTACAGCTTCAATAACCACAAGTCTAACCAACATGAAGCTCAACATAAATAGAACATACGCATACCTCTCAGGGTTATTTCTGGTTTGTTTTGATATTTGAACAAAAAGTTCATCTCGGAGTTCTGAACGCTTCAAACTGTGCTTGTATAGTTTGCCTACAAGCTCAACCCTTTCATCTAAACTTATTGGATTTACTCGTTCTGGTGAATCTACTCCCATATACTTCAAAATGATCTGAAATAGTTTAGTTGCCCGGCTTACCATATCACCGTTCATCTTAAGCAATGATGTTGGTATAGGATCCTTAAAAATTTATTTTTTAAAAAAAATCGTGAATTAGCACCTCATGTGTAAAGGAATTCTGATAGCATACTCTACTAAAACTGGTATTTTATTACCTTTTGGAAACACAACATGTCCTCAAATGTAAACTTCTCTCTAATTTGAGGGCCTACAGATCTCTTAGAAAAAAATCCACGTTTCCCAGCAGAATTGATTTGTTTCTGCATTAATCTTATAAACCCCTCTACCTGTAACAAAAAAAGGTTAAGAAAAGCTTAGTGACGTTAAATGAAAAAAGATGACCAAACCACGAAGATAGTGGTGAAATATAATACATAACTGAATTAACATATATGTTTTCCTACCTGGAATCTATCCATCAAGGGCACAGCTCCGGCTAATTCTGCTGGAATAGCCATTGTTAGGGTTGAAGGCGTGCTGCAAGTGCAACCAAGAAAAATAAAATCAAATACTAAGTCAGATACTGGAGAAGGTTGCATATGAGCAATCGGAAAATTCATCCTCACTTGTAATAAATAAAACTAGCCCCACAATTCAAAGGGCAAAAGCAGAAAAATACAGTTATAAACGTAGGTGTCAATACAACCAGAATGCAAGACTGAAATTGAGCTCATACAGGAACCAGTCAAATATAGTACCCAGTCAGGCCATAGAATATAGCTTCTTTTTTTTCTTTTTTTAACTTCATCATATATTGTTCTACACAAATAGAGAATAAAGGTGAACAGGATTCTAATATCCTACAATCCCGATAACATACGTTTCATTCTTTTTACAGGAAAAAAAATTACTCTAACACAGCTATAATAATCATCATTGTTTATATAAATTCCAATATATCTTCAGAAGAGGGAATGATACTTACGGTGGTGCAAAGGTGGAGCCATCACTGTCATAGTCATCAGCATTGCTCACTCCAGCATGATTGTGAACAGGGGTATCATCGTAGCCATTACTGGAACTAAAGGAAGGTCTGTTTGTCCTCATACTTTGGGCCATGGGGTATGGCATATCAATGGTCATTTTGCTGAATTCAGATGATGGACTGAATTTTAGTCTGCCTCAATAACAAATTTAGCTCTTATTTAATCCCCTGCGTGATAAAAACTGAAAAATATAAGTAAATAAAGAAGAAGAAAAACAACAAAACCCAAGCCCAAAAAATGAGAGGCAGAAAAGTCGCAGCAGCTTTTAACTACGGGAAATCCGACATTTTAAAACATAGATGACTTGCTAGGGAGGACAGAAGCCTATGAACCGTCAACCAAATAAGAAAGAATTTAACTGAAGAAAGCTAGCCTGACCCCCATAGAGAACCCACGGGACTCCGACCCAATCATAAACTAAAATATATATGATCAGCGGACATAAGCCCAGAAATCCAAGAGCGAAAATATTAGACTGGCAAACACAAGATCGACAATACTAGGAGGTCTTCAGTAGGCAACACGCTTCAATGAACTTGACCATTAACACGGGGACACCCAGTCGCAGCATTAGGCTTTAATCAGAGAATGCGTTTTGAACATCCTCGAGAAGACTAGGAAGCGACTCAACTGAAACCCAGAGGATCGGGAAAACAATGTCAAGACTGCAGAAGAAGAAGAAGAAGAATGGGTAAAAATCTCACCTTTAGAGCGGCAAGGAGAGCAATGTCAACAATAACAGTGTCTGAAACAGTAGTAAGCAACCAGAGGAAGAAAGAGATCTGGGGGTGACGGGAGGTCAATCGCAGTCCAAATCGATAGAACGAGGGAAACGAGAAGAAAGAGGAAGCAAGGGAAGCGTGAGGGAAAAGGGAGAGAGAAGGTCACGAGAGGATTATAAATGCAAAGGGCAGCTGATTTTGCTTTTACAGCAAAAGAAAATGGAAGATTGAGAAAGAAGAGAGAAGATGTATCAACAAACAGCAGCATATGCAAATGGCATTTGGATCTCTTATCCTTCACCATATTTTCAAACGGACAATAATAATAATTAATCTTCCAATCCATGTTGGAACATACAGCCCGGCGATACGGCCAAATCCTCGTTTTTCATTTTTAAATTTCGAAATCTCGAATGCCTCTGAAGCCTGAACGGAAGCTACCCTGCTACCGCTCTCCCGACTAATTTAAATCATAAATATAAAAACTTATTTGATTTTTATTTTAATTTTAAATATAAAATTTTAATTTATTTATTTATCAAACTTATCTATTTTTTTAGGTAGTCTTTATAATAATGATAGTTCTAACCAATATACTTTATTGTTAAGAACTTTTTAAAAAAAATAACATCTATTTATTACAAATAACTAACATAATTAATTTTCTTAATCTACTTAAATTTAGTCAACTAGCTCGTATATTAAAGATTGAAAGTATTATTATAGTAGTATATTACTAAGTAATTTTTTAATTAAAATTTACGGAATACAAAATAAGTATGTGAAAAGAGTTTTATCTCGACTTACATATATTTATAAGTGATTTTAGATTTATATAGGAGAATTCAAAAAAAGAATATCAACCATTAAAATAAAATTTGATGGTGTTAAAATAAGGACATTTATTTATTACGTGAGGAAAAAAATTGTAACCTTTTCGTAATACCATTATACTATCTCCGGTACTTAATATAATTCAAGTTTATTTTAATAATGGTAGTTCTAGTCAATACACTTGATTAGCAATAATATTTTAAGAAAAAAAGTACATGTTTATTACAAATAACTAACTTAACTTATTTTCTTAATCTTCTCAAATTAATCAACTAGATCTTATAATTAGAACTGAAGATAATATCACAGTTACAATTATCAATATTTCTCAATTGAATGAACTTGAATTGAGTAATTATAGCTGTCAAAAGAATAACAAATTATTTCTTTTTGGCACACTCATGACTCATCAATATCAACGTGATAAAATTTTCAAACTTTACAGCATAAATGGAAGTTGCGCTGGTTAAATTGGTGTGATTGGTTACAATTTTCTTTTTTACAAATCATCAATTAACATATAAAAAGAGCAGATATTAACTTGCAGTGATTATTTATTAATTTTTCAGCTCTTGATGTATATTGAGTTGATTTTTTTTTTAATGCATTGGACTTTTGCAATGCTCACAGGTGAAACTAATCCATTTGATTCAATTTCCAGAGCATTATTGTTTCTTAGATTATTTTTGAAGTTTGGAAGTTAATTTTCAACAAACCACCAAACCCCACTGCACCTCCAATGCCTCACCCACAAGCCAACATTCTCATTTCCCATTCATATTTTCTAATTACCTAATTATGTATAACACGATAGCCTAACAGATTCGGATATCGCGAGTTTAATCCCACTTAAGCTACTTTTACAAATTTATAATTAGTCATTTCATACACGTTTAATCGGATTATGTGTCTAGAAGATATATACTCCTCAGATTTTGTAAGTGCATGTGGTTCAAAACTATTCACCAGCCTGATGTCCCCACTTGAACAACAACGTACATTATCACCCAACTCAAGCTGGTATTATCATTGTCATTTATTATGATAAAATTAGGAGCTGCTGATAATAAAGGTCACAACATCCTTTAAACTCATAATTAGTAAGCCATAAATAAATAAAAAACCGAAGTATATATTTGATCTGTTAACTTTGTACAAAGTTTTAATTTGTTCCCTTAACTTTAAAAAACATACATTTAATCTTTTAATCCTAAAATCATTATGCTTTAATGATAATTTTTTGTAACAACTATAGATGTTTTGAAAATTAAACTTAATATGTTAATATTTAAAAATATTATATCAATATTTAAGATCTTAACGTTATCATGTTTTAAAAAAATTTTAGGATTAAATGACTAAAAGTATACATTTTAAAAATAAGTGACCAAATTAAAATTTTATACAAAAACTAAAAGACTAAATATATATTTTAATCTAAATAAAATTTATGAAAGACACCATAATCTCCCTATATATATGCCCTGCAACCTCGTTGTATTCCAATTTTTTTTAATCAGTCACAATCATACAAGTAATCATTAAGTACTTGATTGATGATGACTAATTGTTCGTGGGGTTCCCTGCTGCGACTAAGTTAAAAATACGTAGGCAGCCATATATATGTACTATTTCTACACAGATACTGGACTCATTCATGGCAGAAACAGCCAAATATACTTTTAATTATATTCTAAAAATAGCTATAAACAGCAGTTCTAAATTCATGTGAGGATAAATAAATAAAAGTAATCGCCGACGTCGCCGGCTTGGGCCTGTACTGTGCATGTATGTGTTGAAGTCAGAAACTAACAAATAATAAATAAATAAAGAAAAAGAAAAAGAATAAAAGTTTCTGTTCCGTAGATTTGCTGAGAAGGGGGGGGCAAGGACCAAGGACGGGGACGAGTCCTCAATTAATGTGAGTCACGAGAATGTCCTCTTTGCTGAGTCTTTCATTTACGCCCCCCACGCTTCCATTTTTGCCCCCAACAAATAGAATCCAACTGTGAAACACCACGGCTTATAGCGTCTCGCTTCTTTTAATTTTTAAACTTCCATTATTTAAATTGAATTACTATATGTGAACCAAGGAGCGTTTGTATTTTTTTCCCCGAAGAAGCGTTTATTTTTTTGACAAAAAATTATGTGAGTTACCTACTTATAAAAGTTCGCCAACAAACTTTCGTTTCATTGCTGTTAAATACTACCTTCAGCCTTAATTATAAGACTTTATTTATAATCTATAAATAAGATCTTATGACCAGACATGAGGTAATAACTGAGGTTGAGGAGACAAAGCTTTATCTGTTGATTTAAAATATGTTTTTTCCTGTGAATTTATTTATATTAAATATTATGGGAGGGAGAAAAAAAGGAAATACAAAGTGGTGAATGGTGGCCCGGAATAATTAAACCATGATTACGAAAAAGGGGGAGGACAGTGTGGAAATCAACAATAACCAGAAACAAGGAAAAGTGAAAAGGAAGGGAAGGGTATGTGGAAAGGCATTTAAGAGACACATGAGAAAGTTAGGGAGACATTGTCCATTTCTTTAGGTGGGCCCATTTCAATTACTGCACCAAGTCTGAGCTTCAGAAATTCAACAACACACCAAAATACTCCATATAACATTCAATTAATTATATTTTATGGAAGTTAAGAAAGTTATTCAAAACTAATTATTTTTTCAAAAATTAAAATATTACTTTTAGGTGTTGGTCAATTAGCTAAAAAAAATGCGGATGCAATATCTTTGATAGGGTATGAGTACAAGTCATCTGCTCTATCTCAAGCCCATAAATCAAAAAATACATTAAATTGATAATTTTTATATTTGTCCTTATTAAAGAAATGGTATTAAAAACATATTTTATATTTTCTCACACCTATTTACTTTGTCTCTCTCTCTAGATTTGTTAAATCTATAGGAATAAAATTGAAAAATGATGGCTGATTGCCTTCAATTAAAGGCACGTCTCTTTTAATATTTTATTAGTTTTTTTTTTCCCAAATGACAGGACGATGGACCCAGCCCATAACTACAAACAGAAGAATACATCAAGATGGCCCTATGCCCACAAAACCGGGTTCCAATTTTTATTCTTAGGTCCGTCACAAAACGACACTGACAAGACCCTGACCCATGGAAATAAACGACAACCAAAATGACCCACAGTCCCCGCGCAACAACCAGAGGCCCCATGTGCTGAATACGGCAATGGACTATTACCGTTACGGGCCCAATGTATACTCCAAGCCCAATTATGAACGAGTTAGTCAGAACTTCTAACTCCGGTCATGTAAGCAAGGTCCATTGAAGTGATGAGTCAACAAGAGTTGGATTAGTCGGTAAGAAAGCGGCTCACAATCCATAAAATCATGAGTTTCAATCTCACTGAAGATGTGAGAACCTTGTTAGTGGGTGATTTGTGAGCACTTTCGTGAATATCCTATGAGCTTGGAGGTATGTCCTAACTCTAATAAGTTCATGAGACCCATTTATCTAAATTTTTTCAAAACGAAGAAGGAAAAACGAAAAACAAAGTGACGGAACACGAAATGAAACATAAAGATTTCAAGTGTGTCAAATTGAAGAAGTTCAACTAAACTGTTAGAAAATGTGGGTTCTATGTACCCCTTTGAAATCACCATGCACGGGATATTATTAATGGAGCTTGCGGCTCCTCAGTACTGACATTAAGAATCACTCCCTTTCAACATCAGCTCCTTTAATTTGTCCTACACAGAATCTGCCTGATAAGTTTCATAAAAGTAATCCTTCAACCATGTTCAGTTTGAGGAAGAAGAGAAACGAGTAAAAATGATTTAGATCTGAAACATGCTGTATCTTTGAATAGGTACACAAAAATGGTCTATACATTCACGCTATTCAGCTTCCGTACCAGCAGAAAGTGCTGATATAGGAGAAAACATGATCTTATTGAGTAAATTCTTGGGACAGTCATTATTTACGAGTTCCCAAAGAACAAACAAAGTCACCAATAAATCGAATTGCTTATTGGTTATTGAGACTTCCTACTGGCCACATTCATTTCTTAAGATCTCACAGTGATTTTCCTTCAACTTTTCTCAAAGAAGCGTGCACGCAAATATGATATATATGATTTATGGGGAAAAGTTTCTGTTTCACTCAATGCAATAAGGCCTCTTTCGATTGACATGTGGAGCTGTGGCGCTGGTGGATGGGGCATCTGGTGGCAGCTAGCAGCAACCCCATCAGCTGACATGGAACGTGTTGCTTTCCCAATATTAATAGCCTTGGCCTCTGCTAAAAACGATACACTGTCCGTTCTCTATTGCGTGTTATAAACATATCTTGATTTTTCCTGGGTTGCTATGTGGATTTATGGATGCAAAAGATTCAATTTTGTTGATTTGCTTCCGCAACTTGACAGAACAGCCACCGGAAAAGGCTATTCAAGAGTTGGATCTAAGCCGGCTTAGAATCTTATTATATTTTGGCCAATAAAACTACAAAAAAGCATTCCTCTCTATATATGTGTGTATATGGTTCCATTAACTGATGTGCAGAAAGTTGATTCAAAAGTTGCCCAAGTCTCTTTTATGCTTTCTTCCATCCCACACACACATATATAGATAGAAACCTTGTGCTAAGTGCTCTTTAGTCGTGTGATGGAAGGAACAGGAGTGAAGCAAGTTGTGGTGACAATAAGTGATGGAGACATATTTGGTGAACTGTTTTAGAAAGGCTAATTGATTGAAGACTTCAAGGTGGTCCCTTTTGCCCAATTCATCTGGTTCCATCTTCACCTCCAACCCTAAATATCTCATCCATATTATTCATCAATATTGCTTCTGTCTGACTTATTAATTCGTCTCTACCCATACTTTGAATTAATTGGTTGCTTCATAATAAGTTAGGTGTTGGAAAAAAGAAGCCTTTGGGTTCGGAGATTAAAGCACCGTAGGTGACTTGTTATAAAAATATCAGGAAAGACCTACCAGTCCACTTCCTGATGCGTAAGTCTATGCCCGCTTTAAATGGGACACAAACAGAAGTCAGAAATTACGTGAGTGTCAAACTTCCTCTTAAAAAGGAAAAACTATCAGCTCTTCTTCTAATCCGGTATTATTATTTGCTGTGCAGGGAAAAATAAGTTAATTATGTGATTCAGGGGGTGTTTGGATAGAAACCAAACCATGGTTTCAGAAGTGCTTTTACGGATTACGAAGTAAACATGTGGAGGAGGTTATCTCGTTTTACGGAAAAGTGATTCTGAAACCTAGGTTTTGGTTTTGCCAAACACCCCCTCAGTGGCGTGTGAGTATATCCATTGTTCCATCGGAAATTACACATACGCCCCTAAACCTTTGTAATTATTACAATGCCAAAATTGACTCAATTTCCTTGTCAAGACATAAAATATTTCACTTCAGAATTCGTCTTCAACGTGACATGGTGCTTGATTAGTCCAGCCAATTATATTTGATCTTTGGTTATACAAATGTCTCAAAAAGGCACAATCACGTATGGTCGATGCACGTCTTTCATTAATAATGACAAAGCCATAGCTACACATTTTGATAATCTAAAATTAGAAACAGAGTGACCGGAACGATTCCTAAACCGTGATTGATGTGCTATGCTTTTGTAAGTAATTAACAGATATGGATAGCTTCTTCATTTTGTAAATGGGCCTTTGTTGGAATTTGCTTCCTTTTGTGATGATCGTGGCCCCCACCCTACGCAGTAGGTACTACTGTTCCTAATGCCAACTTTGCACGTTTTATTATTTCTCCATCGCTCAGTATCCCAATCCCTAAAGGCAAAGGTATATATTTGCAAAATTGGTCGAGTGAAATGTAAAATACTGATCCTATATGTGCATGGATAGCAATTGTGTTTTCTCTGGAGGAAAAGAGAAAACGGAGAGACGATCTTAAATTTTAGCAAATTTTACGTACATTTGAAATTCTTGTGAAGTGATGTGAAATTTTCGTCAGGATAATATAAGTGATGGCACATTTAATGCTTGCCAAAATTGACACCGGCGAATCAGCATCACTGGATGTGGAATATGGGTGCTTTGAGCCACACAATTTAAATTTGTGAAGTAAGGCATCCTGAAATATCTTCAGAATAAAGGTTCACATGAAATAGGGTCCCACGTTGGCTTGCCTTAGGGCCTTGGATTGATATTGCAACATTATTGGATTGTATTGGTTGATAAGGACATTGGTGGGACCATAGAGCCCAACTATATATGTACTATTATGATATCCATAAACTTTCCAATCAAATTGCTGATAATTTTAATTTCTTAAATAAGAGACAGTAAATCGTAAAATCTTAAAACCAAAAGTCATATGAATAATGGGGTTCAATTTTCAAATTGGATATAAAATGTGTGGTTTCTTATTATAGTCTTTTTTTTTTTTTAAGCTTCTGTGTTGGGGATTGAAGGGACTATATTTCAAAAATGAAAGAGAGGAGGTATAATTTGGACAAAGTTAAAGCAGGAAAAAAAATAGCATGGTTTATGGTGACCACTATAGGAAGCACACATTGGCGCCCTTCATTATTGTCCTTGGAGTGGGGCTCTTCCTTCTTATCTTATTAGTTCTTAATATAAGAATTAGTTGACTAATTTTATCAGAGTAAAAAAATTATTTAAATTAGTTATTGGTAATAAATATGTATTATTTTTTTTCTAAAGTATCTTTGCTTATTAAGTGTATTGGTTAAAATTACTATTATTACAAAGATTATCTTTAAAAAAAAAGAATAAATGTATGAGACAAAGTGGATTAGGATAATATATTTAGGATCAAAATAAATATTAAATGAGTTCTTATATTAAGTATCGAAGGTAGTATAATTACATGACTCAAAAGTGATTTTGGGCTCAGTTTAATTCCCGTTAGTCATTATTTCTACTAAAATTACGATTTTAATGATGTTTAAGATAAAAATGAACACGATCATTGTCATGCCGTGTATTCTCGGGGGAATCACGTGGCGGCCAATGGGTTTGAATCCAAACCGCACCGTTTACAGGGTGCATTTGAGGATGGGTAAACTTGGCAATGACAAGTGTCCCGGCCAGAGATAGATAATCCTGGCCACCGTTTCCCGACCACCATTTGTTAACTCACCGTTAATTGGGTAAAACACATCGTTTCGCTCTGTGAGGTGAGAGTCATCAATCACCAACTGTCATACATGGCTCCTGTAGTTCTCAACAACAGTATCGGATGACAACCCATGCATTTCCTGACGTCCCAGATTGGAAATTCCTGTTATTTAGTGTTTTATTATTGTTAATTATTCATTCAAACCCTCTTGAAATCTACTTTCCCTTGCGCCAAGGGCTTTAAGAATATTCTCCTGTTTTCTGACTGCATAGAGGCCCTAAATCTGATCATTAGAAGCTGTGACGGTTCTCACCCTTTTAAAAGCATAACAGAGGATAGTATGTTACCTTGTGGTAGGGACTTTTAAGAATTGTTGATTTGTACTCTTGATCAGCTTCTACAAGAGGCGGAGTATGATGAGGGGATCTAGCATCATTGCTACTGTTTTGTATTGACTCTTACTGAATACGGTTTAAATTCCCAAAAAAAAAAAAAAAAAATCTGCTTGCCCTTCAGGCCCTCCTTCTCATCTCTCATAAGTAACCCCCCCGCTGTCTCTACCTTCACATTCTGATCACTTCTGAGCTTTCCTTCTCTTCCTCACTCACTCCTCTGTTCCACACAATGGTCCCCAAACCCTTCGTTGTATCTTCTTCTTCTTCATCCTTTTCCTCCCCTTCTCCTTATGTCCCTCGTCTCTCCGTTTCCTCTGTCAGAATCGAAGACAAACCCCCGTCCCAGACCGTTACAACTACCTCACCAAAGCCCCCACCCGCCGAAACTATTCCCTCACCACCCCCCACCACCACCGCCCACAAGACTGCTGGGTCGAGAAGGGTGGTAAAGAGAAGACCGACGGAGCAGTCCCTCCCTTCGTTGATTTTCAATTCATTTGACACCATCATCAACAATTTCATCGACCCGCCAATCAAACCTTCTGTTGATCCAAAATATGTTCTTTCCGACAACTTCGCTCCTGTCGATGAACTGCCTCCGACAGAATGTGACATCATTCAGGGTTCTCTCCCTGCTTGTCTTGACGGTGCCTACATTCGAAACGGTCCTAACCCACAATTCCTCCCTCGTGGACCTTACCATCTCTTCGATGGCGACGGCATGCTTCACTCCATTCTCATATCTCAAGGCAAAGCCACTCTCTGCAGCAGATATGTTAAAACATATAAATACAACATTGAGAACCAGGCTGGGTATCCTCTGATTCCTAATGTCTTCTCAGGTTTCAATGGTCTTATTGCTTCTGCGGCTCGTGGGTCCCTCACTGCGGCTCGAGTCTTAACGGGACAGTACAATCCTGTTAATGGAATCGGTTTGGCTAACACGAGCTTGGCTCTGTTCGGGAATCGTCTCTTTGCTCTGGGAGAGTCTGATCTTCCTTATGAAGTCAAAGTGAAACCAAATGGTGATATAGAGACTCAAGGCCGTCACGATTTTGATGGGAAGCTTTTCATGAGCATGACTGCTCATCCCAAGATAGACCCAGATACCAGCGAGGCCTTCGCGTTCCGTTACAGCCCTGTTCCGCCGTTCCTCACCTACTTCCGTTTCGATTCCGACGGGGCGAAGCAACCCGACGTGCCTGTTTTCTCCATGGTCCGACCCTCTTTCTTGCATGACTTCGCCATTACCAAAAAATACGCCATCTTTGCTGATATACAGATAGGAATGAACCCCCTTGACATGCTTGCCGGCGGATCTCCGGTGGGTTCAGACCCGTCCAAAGTTTCGAGAATCGGAGTGCTTCCTCGGTACGCCAAAGACGAGTCTCAGATAAAATGGTTCGATGTTCCGGGGTTCAACATAATCCACGCCATTAACGCTTGGGACAGTGAAGATGGAAACGAAATAGTTCTGATAGCACCGAATATTCTATCCGTGGAGCACACGCTAGAGAGAATGGAGCTGGTTCACGCCATGGTGGAGAAAGTAAGGATCGATCTCAGAACTGGGATTGTAACAAGACAGCCAATTTCGGCGAGAAATCTGGACTTCGCGGTGATTAATCAAGCCTACGTGGGAAAGAAGAACAAGTTCGTGTACGCGGCGATTGGAGATCCAATGCCGAAAATCGCAGGGGTGGTGAAGCTGGACGTGTCAAAGGGAGAAGAAAGACGTGACTGTACGGTTGGTTGCAGAATGTTCGGAGAAGGGTGCTACGGCGGAGAGCCATTCTTCGTGGCGAGAGACCCAGAGGACCCAGAATCAGAGGAGGACGATGGGTATGTGGTGACGTACGTGCACGACGAGAATAAAGGAGAGTCACAGTTCTTGGTGATGGATGCGAAGTCGCCGGAGCTCGATGTGGTGGCGGCGGTGAGGCTGCCCCGGCGAGTTCCTTACGGATTTCATGGGCTTTTTGTGAGGGAAAGTGATCTGAGAAAGCTTCGGTGAAGATGATGATCGTTCATGTTCATGGGACCCGGCCACCGACGTCTACACGTGGCGCCACTGTTCAGAGATACATAATAGCATATGGGTAAAGTTCGGAGTTACTTATTTTTATTTTGCCTATTTCGAGCAATCCGGGGCAGTTACCGGGGCTGTTACAGGTACTCCATAGTCCATAATGTATATAATTATAAATGACCATATTATAGAAAACTTTTAGCCTTAAAATTTGATCATGAATCTCACTCACTTTCCACATTTATCCCACTATTTTGTTTATTATTTTACAAATAAAAAATCATCCACATATAATTTAATAATTATTTGTGTATTAATATAACTTCAGCTTTTGGGATTTTTTTTTTGGCACAGAACAAATGAAGTTTAAAGAGATTTACATGTAGAAACTTGAAAATTCAGAGCACCAAGGCGCCAATAATTTAGAGCATTACTTTTTGTATCAAGTTTTTCACCAAAACTACGTTAAAATGTGATGTAAAGAAAATTAGTAGTATAATTTTTTGTTCTTAAATTTGTTTTTATTTTGGTTTTGGTTTTTATGTTTCAAAGTATAGGCTTTTTCCCCTTCAAATTTCTTTCTATCTAAAATATTAGTCCCCATAACTTAATACAAATTTGGACTGTTTTGCTCTTTGATTGATTAAAATTTATGATTTAAAACTTGGGATCAAAATGTGCAATTGTATTTTTTAAAAAAAGAAATGTTAAAGAATGTGGCTTGCACTGGAAATTAGATATATGATGCCCACCTACGTACGCTCTTTAATATTATCAGGGCGGTCCAAAATGAAATTAGATATATGATGCCCATCTACGTAATTCTCAAGTTTATTAATGCATTTACCATGTTTTGAAAACTGACACCAAATATGAATGATGGAGCAGGCTTCTCTCCGCCGCCTGCTCCTACGCGGTACCCTCCTTTCTCCAAAACGGCACCATTTTTTTTTCTATGGTAACCTCTGGTATCTGGTGCCTTCAGCAATCAACCAATCTGGAACGCGGGAATATGGGCTCATTATGGAGGGCACCTTGCTCCCATTGAGTTATATATTATCGTTGCTATGTACCTAGGGCTTGAATTTGAAACCTCTGGTTAAAAAATAGGATTTTTTTTAGAAACACCCAATATCTTAAAATAATTTTTGAGATATTCAATATTCTAAAATATTTAGCACCCATTATCTTAAAATAATTTTTACCTTAAAAGTATTTTCAAAGTAGCACTCAGTGCCTTAAATTTAGGGTGCTTATTGCTACTGAGAAAAATATTTAGGATACTGGGTGTTGCTAAAAAATTATTTTTAGGATACTCGTGTACCAAAAATTATTACAAGATACTGGGTGTTACTGAAAAAAATATTGTAGAGTATTATTTTAGGATAGTGGGTATTTCTAAGAAAATGTTATAGCTTGTTAAATTATTTTGAGATACTGAATATTATTAAAAAAAATAGCTCAAGATATTAAATGACACCGTTTTACGTAATGGCGGGCAGCAGAGCGGAACGGGCAGTGGAGGGGAGCCCGCTCCAAATATGATGAACAGCTTCAAAGTAAGTTTTTGTTGTTACGCCATTATTCATGGCCTAACTTTGGAATCATATTTCTGTGCCTCATGTCTGGGGCCAGACAATGATTATTACCCATAAATATTACTTCCTTCATTCTATTTTATAAACTTCGAACTTAATTAATGGAATACTACTTTTTGTAAGATTATTTTGAAATTATTTAAATATTAAATGTATTTTTATAAATTTTAGCGCTAATAAATGGTATTACTCATCTAACAGGAATATTATTAAAAAAAGTAATAATCTTCAACTGTCAACTGTCATCATCAACTATCAACTATCAACTATCAATTATCAACTATATTATTGAAATCTTGTAACACCCAATGAGTTGGGTATGACATTATGAGATCTGAATATATTCAATTAATAATATTTAAATAATATCTTGATTAAAATTTTAATATATTGAATTAAATAGGAAGCACCATTATTAAATGAAATCTCAATCAGAAGTTCAAATGAAAAAATTAATAATTAATTTTGCATTTGAATATTTTAATTAGAATTTGAATTTATTGAATTAGTTGGGAAGCATCACTATTAAATGGGATTTCATTTCATATGGATTTATAATTAAATACTATTAAATATTAATATTTTAAAAATATGGTACATGATCATGTGTGATTAGAGAATTTGACATAATAAATATAAAAAACTTGGTATAAATATTGCTCAATTTTAAATTTAATTAAATATACTAATATGTGTATGGTATGGGGGAGAAATTTCTAATTATATTTAAAATTTTTAACATGGCATATATTTAGGGACAAAATAGATATTGAAATCAAGTGAATATGGACGAAGAATTAATTAATTCTGGAAAGTTACGCGTGAGGGGGGGGGTGTTTATGTGTAAGAAGATAAAGAAGGTGGCTAGTTTTACCGGTCTGACTATACTTTTGATCTCCATAAATTAATTAATGACGCACTAAAATCAATGCAAATTCCTGTTACTAATTTCAAAAAAGAAGGGACAATACATTATATAAAAATTACAATGGTTAAGAAACAAGTAATCGACGAAACAACTTGAAATAACTAATTGAACAACATTGCCACACAATTTATTGATAAAAATATACTAAAATTTATAATAATGGAACTACATTAAAACTTTCATGTAATTTACGAAGAAACGTGCCTAGTCTCATTAAGGGGTGTTTGGATGAAAACCAAACCATAATTTTAAAATACTTTTACAATTTACAAAGTAAATATGTGGAGAAATTTGTTTCATTTTATGAAAAAGTACTTCTGAGAAACACTTTTCAATATTACCAAACACCCCTCAAGTGTGGGTATTCTAACAGTGGTTACGTCACGTGCCTTGAAACGATTGTCTTCCTAGACGGCACCACACGTTCTCAATTTTGGTACAAAGCTCCAAGAGTGGCATGAAATATGAGCACTAAAAATGTCTAAAATGATCATGAAAATGATTTTAAAAACTGATTATTAAAAATGCTAATATCAATATTGAAAATGTGAAAAATAAGCACCGGAAATATGAAAAATGTGTACTGAAAATATGAAAAACGAGTCTTGAAAAAAAATTAACTTAGAAAATTTTTAATTTCAGCAAAAAAAAAAAACATCATGATTTTTTTGAGAATTTCAAATTTTTAATATTACCTTCGTCGTTAATATAAAACCTAGCAGTTGACTAATTTATAGAAATTAAGAAATCTATTAAATTACTTTAAATTATTTATATTTATCATTTTTTCTAAACTAATTTACTTCACTTATAAATTGATATATAATCTAATAATCCATATAATATGGTATAATTAAGTAATTTAATAACTTTTTAATTTTCTCAAATTAATTAACTAGAACTTATATTAAACACCATAATGTAATTATCATTAATATTCTTAGAAGGTCTTAAATGTCATTTTTCCAATATAAAATCGCATGGTGGACCCATTATCAGTCACGCGTTGCAAGTTGCAACTGCCATCCTCAAAGACATTGGTAAAGGCCTGGACATTTGTTGGGATAGAGGAATTCGTAAAGTTGAAGTCATTACTGACGGACGCTCCCCAACCCTTGAACCTGCTAACCAGAGCCTATAAAGGAAGAATGCAACATCCTCATAATAGTGACGTCATTTGACAAAGATTGCAATATCAATGAGGTGGAAGGTGATCATAGGTTTCAGGATATCACTTTCTTCATATTTTTGTACATCATTGCTTTGGTGATGCTTTCCGACAATTGCTATGTCCATGTCCAGAATACCGTTTGAATTGTATAGAAAATCCTGACATGGAGGAGTATGCTGCTCAAGGTACAAAAAAGATTGCACTTTCAAAACTCAATTTGGAATAGGAACCAGCTTCATTAGATCTGATAACACTAGCATGGTCCTTTTGTATCAACATCTACAAAGACAAAGATCAATACGGCTTTTCCTATTTAAATCATAGCAGCAGTAACATGATGAAAAATCGTAACGAGGCTCGACAACGAGTGTCATGATTCATTTCCTTAATCAGAAGACTTCGGTGACCCTGAAAAAATGTGACCTAACTGAAATGAACTCTTGCTCACTAATCCATCGGTATGACTCATTTGCTCGGAGACCCAGGAGCCCTGAGGAATAACTCCAAGTGCCGCTTGTCTTTCTCTACAAGTTGCCCAAGTCACCACATATAGACCAGCAATGATCAAAGATCCCCCAAGGACACTGCCGCCATAGATCGAAAAGTAAAAATAATAAGAAACCCAAATAAACTTGTATCTCAGAATTATATCTTTGTTTTGTAGAAACTAGAAAGAAATAGTCGAACTTCAGGAGGTTCAACATGATCAGACATTTTATTAAGTCTGAACTAGTAAAAATTTGCTCAGAAATGGACTAGCCAATAAATAAAGGCCTCTCAACCTAGCCACCTCATCAAATTAATAATAAATCAAACAAATAATAGGAGCTTTTACCTTCCCAAGAAAATAGGACTTCCAAGGAAAATTCGTGACAGAAGGGCGGATGCTGCAGGTTGAAGCGGGTTGTAAAGGGCAACCATAGCCGGACCCAAAATCTTGTTGCACCATGTCAAGAGTCCATAGTTAAGGGCAGATGCAATGGTTCCCTGATTAAAACACAAAAATATACCGGTTAAAAATACTACAATGATACTAAAATATTGATGCAAAGACAGCCGAATTACTGTTTCAAACTGTCAGATTATAGACAACTTGCACAACTTTCTTGCTCCAATAGAAACAGTCTCTTTAAGTCGTGAGATTTGTCCTGAGACTGATAAGCCTTGGGACTCATTTTAGTCCCGGGGGGGAACCTACCCCTCACTATTTAACCCCTTTAGCGCTTTACCTTAATTGTTGGTGAATTACTTCTTCCCTTCTCACGCCTCTGGGCATAAACTTTTAACAAATTCTTGGATAGAATACGCATCTTCTTTTCAACTTCTGTGGAATCATCTTTGATCCCCATCCTTTTAACACCGTGGATACATCAGCCAGAACTAATTTATCATGTCAGAGAAATTCCATCTTAATCTAAGAGATCCATCTAAAATTAAGTCTCCCTATCAATGGCCACGCCAGGCAAGTTTCATAGTTCCCTAAAAAGCGTATTATAGTTCATACAAGCGAGAAGGGTTACAGTAACTTGAAAGCTATATATAAATAAACTTGAACATGTCTTAATGAGTATGACTGCATGACAGAATCTTGTTCAGATAACTTCCAAAAATGGCATATGGTCATTTTATCGTTCAAACAATGACCAATGTTCACAGATTATAAGGCCACATGAAATACTTATCATGTAAAATGGACCAAAACCGAGAAGCATAGGAAGGTGAGCAATAACTGATAAGGGTTGATGAAATTAAAAACTGACTCACAGCATAAATAACAGCAAATGTTTCAGATGGCGTCAAGCTCCAGTCAGTTGACTCGTTGGTCATGAAAAATGCTGTGGTCACCATTAGCAGAGCTCCAAAAAAGTAAGAGTATGCTGTGACAGATAGATTTGCAGGATACTTTTTCAATAGCGGAGCCTGAAAATTATTCATGCCAATAATTAAAAGATGCCAAATATTTAACCACAAAAAAATTCAAGATTGAAGTAGTTCATGAAATTTGAGTAGTCATACTCATAACTAATTAAACAGCAAACAAATCGGGGGTGACTAATGTTAACAGTGATTCATTTAGTAAAACAAAATTCATTTGAAAACAAATAGACAGTGGTGTTTCTAGTAGAAGGAAACCAGAGAGATGAAAACTTCAAAATATTAAGAAATAAGAGTATTGAAAGTTCTCTAATTTCTGTTTAGAGGCCAAATTCTCAAGTTACAAGAACTACCAAGGTTATAAAAACAAGTGAAATAGATAATTACTATTTTCCACTTGATGCTCAAATCAATTCATGTAAAGGACACGCACAAAGATAATGTACCTGAATGGCCAGAAAAGTAGCCATGCACATGCAGTTTCCAATCAAGCACAGAACCCCAAGATGAAAATGGTCTAAACCAAGATCCATTAAACCGCCAATTAACCATCCATATGGTTCAGGTTGACCTCTAGCAGTTATTTCGCTATGTTCTAAAATGTCCGAATCTGCGTATCCTATCAATGCTGGACCACGAAACAAAACCATGAATATGGCCCCACAAACACAGATGAGAGTTCCTCCAACTTTTGCCAGACCTTCATATCTGAGTAAATTCACCCTTTCTGTACTGCAAGGACAAGTTTATGTATAAGAATAATTATATGTGAAGAAAGGGTAGAGAATGAGAAGAAAATTGTATTAAATTATTGAATAAATTCTATATCATGATTTACAAGGGAATGTGGAACCACTATTTATAGGCTTAGAGATAAAGGAACTTGAAACAATATCCATAACAGTGAGGTTATTCACTAGAACTCCAGAAAATAGAGAAAAAGAATGAAAACTTCCACAATAAGAGTCTTGTTCTTCAGATAACTAAGAGCATGCATGTCTGTTTGATTGAATTCCAAGGAAAGATAGAACACTAGGAAATAGACATTGTAGCGTCATCTATTCAAGTTGAAATTGATAAGAATAGTTAAACTGACCCCATCATTACAGCCAAAAGAAAAGTGAAGACTGGAATGGCTGGCTGTATCGCAGCTGCATAAGTTGGATTAGTATAGCTTAAACCAATAAGAAACAAAAGATGGTTGCCGAATATCCTGATCATGAATCACAAAACAAAAAGAAACTAAACAGTCAATAGAACACTGTATCATTCATATAAATTCATAAAATAGTATTATTAACAAGGGTTTGACTACATCAAGAACCTTACCCTGTTAATCCAAGAAAGAAAAATGATATCAGGAGGCGTTTAGTTATAGGTGGTCGTGTCCGTCTGCAAATAAGATGGAACACATCACAAATAATTGCAGCTGTTAGAATATGTCAATGTGCGAATTTGGCGTGGCATTAACCAGCAATAAACAAAGTATCATCCAAGTTCCAAACTCATATGGATACAGCCATATGGGAACACTAAAGCACCAGAAAAAACTAATGACTATCAATTACAACCAGAGTGGGGATGATAATTGATGACGTCGAGCTAGAGCTCAGGCAGGATACATCAGCTCGCACTGCATGATTTAAATTAGCAGGAAAAGAGCTCCAGATATCGAAAAATTTGTGCACACATTGTCACGTGAAATTAGGGATGACCAACAGCCCAGAGTCATGCGGCCAGAAAACGTAGACAACGGAATCAGTGCATCAGTTAATACGCAAGCAATTATACGCATTGCGGAGAATCTATTAATATGAACACCATAGGAAGCACTTGGAGGGACGAATCACATAAACATAGAGGAGCCCAAACATCCCAGAGAGTAACAAGCACGAAGAAGATTAAGGGCTCGCTAACATCACAGGCAATTAACAAGCCAATCCCCCATCCACCAAAAAAGGCGTCAGAGGTTCCAATCCCAACTAATTAAACTCTTTTGGAACTAAATGGCAACAGAAAACTTGTGGGGGCAGAAAAACCCTACAAAATTTGATTTTATTCAAGGGAAACGGAAGAAAACATTAAAAAACCCGAAGATGAGAACTAAACTGTAGTTTCCGTCGAATCTTTCAAATATTAAAACCAAGAACATAAATGGGACGAAACGAATCTAACAAGCTTCAGAGCAAATAAGGCATACTTTTCCCGGATGTAAGCGATGGGAGCAAGAATAGCGAGGGCAAGGAGATCACGGAAAACGCAAAACACTAATTGGTTGACTCCAACATTGAGGGCTACTTTGGTGATGACGTGGTATCCTCCACTGAAAAGCTGAACCATCACCATAGCCATATGAGCCTTGGATATGTCTCCCCCTGCGGCCAGCGATCCCCATAGAGCCGCCATTGGCACAGAGAGACAAGAGAGGAGGACAAGACGGTATGTGATGTTCGATTCGTTGAAGCAGGAAACCAGAAATCACCAAATGCACAACAAATCTGATGCTTCGTTTCGAAGAGACTATACCGTCTTTGCCTTTCCCTCGCCGGATTTTGATTGCGACGACTTGTTTCCCTCTTTATTTTCTTCGGAGACACGTGCAGAGCACATGAAATAAATATGTATTTTTATTGAGTTGATATTAAGTCAAAAATATCCCACTGCCCACTGGGCACTGCGAATGGCAACGTAATTTTAATTTGAAACAGTACCTTTGGCAGTGCCCTTACTCCGCTGACAAAAGGCGGCTTCTTTGAATTTATGCATTGGTAAATTATCATGAGGTTAAGAAAAAAATTTAATTATCAAAAACTTTTAATGGCCTATTATCAATAAATTTTAAAATAATTAAATCATTTTTTTAGGATTTGATTGTAATCCTTTCTTAAATATTTGATTTAGTTCATTTTAATAAATTTTATGTTGTAAGAAATACATATGTGAAACAAGCACTTAGAAAAGCTTCTCTCATCAAGCCTGGTTTCACTTGTCAAGAGGAGGGCCTGTATTCATGTGTGGCTTTATTCTTTGATAGCGTCTGGGAATTTTTTTCCTGGTGAGATGGAATGTACGGAGTGAAAAGAATTTCACAATATTATTTGGGATTATTTCTTTCTGAAAAAAGTGAAATGGCTTAAGATGTCCCATAAATTCATTATTATTATTATAACCAGTTCAATTTGATTTTTATCACTTTTAGAACATTTCTAAAGCAGTGGTTTAATGAAATTGTTCATTCTTGCAATAAAACTCTCAAATAATGTAACACATCATTTCTTTTTCCCTCCTTTTACCAATAATGGTCTTATTTGATTCCATTTTAGAATCCTAAACATACACTATTAGAAATGAATTAAAAAGCCTATAATAAATTATTAGTTGACATGATAAGCGGTCTCACCTCATAAGAAGGAGAACATAATTCGAATTTTAAGAAGCACGCTTGTTAGAAAGGTTTTAACCTTAATACCTCAAGCCTAACAGAAATTAATCTCAAATCTAAAATAATTTGAAAATACTTTGAGTTATATATAACGAAAAGAAATGAATAAAAACCCCAAGAGGAAAAAAAACATTAAAAAAAATTAGTTACCAAAGGACATATAAGTCGCGGGTTGCAGTCGTTATCCAATGTTTGCTAGAGTCATTGGCCCAGGCTCAGGAAAGCACAGAACACGGTGTTAGAGAAGAAAGCCCAAAAACTCAGAATGGCAACCCAGGCTGTCCCGGCCTCCAAGTCTCCGAAGATATTTAGATGCAATCAAAATTATAATTTTAAAAATATTTTTATAATATAAAAAATAAATATATATAAAACTTTATTTTAATTTGTGAAAAAAAATATTTTTAAAAAGTACTTTTTATAGTGGCCAAACATCCCGCAAATGCGTCTAATGCTCTAAAATTATATGTGCGTGTGTGTGTTAATAAGACGTTGCTGGGTAGTATCATATTGCTGGCCCCAAAAAAAGTACCGTATTGCACACTCCCTTTGACTGCATATATAAAAATAGAAGCACCAAGTAACAACTAACTAAAATTATTGTAAAAAAAACCACTAAATCAAAATATTGGTCAAAGTTAGTTAAAAAATAATAATAAAAAATGAGTGGCAAACAGAGAGCGTGAAAAAAAAAAAAGAAATGAGAGAGATAGGAAAAACGGCAAAAAAAAAAGTCAAAGTAGAAAAATTGCAAATAAATACTCATGACAAAATTAGTATGGGTTTTAATAACAATATTATAGGTCTTGACAATAATTTTTGTAAACCGATCCCTGTATGTAATTTTTTTCTTTTTTTTTGCCATTTTTCCAAAAATAAATTAAACTTTTTAGACAAATATAAAGTGTTACTCGTGTATAGGACCAACCTTTTCCGAGAGAGTATTGCTTATATATAGGATTAGAGGGAGAAATATAAGATGCCTTTTGAGTTAAAAAAAAAAAAGAAGACATGAGTCTTTAGTGACCTTATTTTAAAATATCCTTCCTTGATTAGGTGTGAGATAATTAGAGGTTAACGTGGGATGAAATACATTTTTCAAAAAATTTATGCTACTCCCCTTTTAAATAATTAAGAATTCTAACTGTATTTAATGACAGTAAATATAATTGTTACAATTATTTTTGAATTTTGTTAGTTTTCTTTTTAGCTTTAGAATTTTAACACGGTATTAACTGATTGTATTATATATTATTATGTTTTCCCTTCTGCGTAGATATTCTTCTGCCATGCACAATCACATTAAGGGACAACTGGGTGTTAAATATACGGGGCATATCTTTTAAGTGTGATTCAGATATTAGTTCATTTGTAAGGGACAAATGATCTTTTCACCAGGCCCAGCCATCATTGGATTTATTATTATTATTATTATTATTTTTGGTCCTTCATATATAGTAAGACAATATATATGGAGTGGTTATATTTTTGTGCAAGATTTTGAATATTTCCATGGGACTTTACTGTCCAGTCATTCAACTAGACTTCTAATATTTTCATATGTAATTGCAACTTCAATGTGCGGCCATTCAATTAAAATACACTATCTACTTGAATTATTAATGCTAAATTACTAACTCTAATCTTAATTATAAGAGCTAGTTGACTAATTTAAGGAGATTAAGAAAGTAAGTTAAGTTAGTTATTTATAATAAATAAATATTGTTTTTCCTAAAATATCCTTACTAATAAAATTTATTGGTTAGAACTACCATTATTAAAGGGACTACTTTGAAAAAAAAAACGTAAACATGAGAGATAAAGTGGATTGGGGTCTTATAATTAGGATCAAAATAAAAATTAAATGAGATCTTATATTAAGGATCGAAGGCAATATATATTTAATCTTTTAGTTTTATGTATGATTTTAATTTGACTATTTAACTTTAAAAAATATATTTTTAGTCGTTTAATCCTAAAATTATTAATAACAAATAAAATACTAACATATTAAGTTTAGTTTTCAAAATAACCAACCACAATTGTTAAAAAAATTATCACTTAAACCTAAGAATTTCAGAATTAAATGATAAAGTATATACTTTTTAAAATTGAGGGACTACGAGTATATTATAACCTTACATAAATTAGAATTAGATGATTAAATATATATTTTAGCCTACATTATCAATAAAATTTTTTTAACAAGTCTAATAAATTGTAATAATTTCAAGAGAGATATAAATTTAAAGACAAAGTAAATTACTTTATTATATTACCTCCGATCCTTAATATAAGATTTCGTTTGACTCTTATTTTGGTCCTGCATGTAAGATCCTAATCTATTTTGTCTCTCATATTTATACATTTTTTCTCCAAACCAGTCCTTCTAATAATAATAGTTATAGCTAATACACTTAATTAATAAGGATATTTTAGAAAAGACAACACATATTTATTATAAATAACTAACTTAACTTATTTTTTTAATCTTCTTAAATTGGTTAACTAGTTCTTATAATTAGGACTGGGGTAGTAATTTTTATATTTAAAGTTAGAAATATATATATATTTATATATATAAAACTCAAAGCAGTCTCCAGCTCATGAATAAAATGCATAGGCGACACGTAGCTCTATGATAAGGAGGAAGTCAAATTAATGGGGTGCTAATTTAATATGTATTCCATCCCCCGCGCAACAAGTTCACGCAGGGAAAATCACTGTGAAATTTCCCACCAAATAATCCAAATGGCCCCACCACACGTCGTCCCTTGCCGAAACCCCAAGATAACTCCACTCCACTACGAGTTAATACCCCATGCGTTCAATCTTTCTTCCACTTGTTCCCTAAATGATCCTCCTCTTGTCCTGTTTATAAATTATTTTAAATATATTTTATATAGATAAAAAAATCTTAAATTTTATTAGCTCTTATTTAAAATTTAATAACTTTTCAACTTCATTTCTATTTAATATATATGTTATATCTTATATAAACAAAGTCAACACAATAATAAATAGGGGGTAAAATTGTATATTCATACAAAAAATTTCTCTCGGTATCTTATAAATAAGATCAAAAAATATATTTTCTTTCTTATAAATAGAACCAAAGGAGTAATAATTAAGTACAGGTGCCTTCCAATAAAGATTACAGAACATGCAAATTAAAATACTAGTACCCCCCAAAACTTTCGCTTTCAATGTGAATTTCAGACTTCAATGTAGGCTTCCCTGTGAGCGTTGATAAGATCAAATCCACAGCTGGTAAGTGGTAACTGATCAAAATAAACTCAGTTAGGTTCCTTTAGTTTCTTAACCCTGATTAATGAAAACTCAAGTCTTTAAATAAATATGAGAAAAAACATCAAGTGCAGAAGAAATGATTTCACGATTTTTTTTTAAAAGGAAATGAAAAAAAAAAACTAAACATCGTTTTGTTTTCTAAGAATAAATTTTTTTTTTTAAAGAAACACTTAGTTAAGAGCAAATTATCAAACAATTTTTTTTAGAAAGGAAAACTATTTTCAAAGTAAGAAAAAGAAATAACACGTGTACATGCGTCCTTAACTTTGGGCCATTATTGTCCTTGCTTTAATTTGTATGGTCTTGATTCAAGAAGTAACGTGATTCGCGGTTTATAAATATACAGCCAAATTTTCAAAACCAATTGAAATAAGGGAAAATGACAGATAAAGAAGTTCCAAAATGTGAAATGCCAATTTGGGAAGCTAAGGAAATGTAATTACCCATAGGGAAGTCCTTCCCAAATTGGGATTTTGGAAATTCAGTGAAATGACAAAAATGCCCTTTGTTCTTTTTTTTTTAAAAAAAAAAACCCAGCCCCTCACCGGTGGCCGGCGACCGGCGACCACCGCCGGCGACTGGCCTCCGGCGGCCGCCGACCGCCTCCGGCCACCGGCGCCGGCCACCGATGTGGTGGCTGCCGGTGAAGGATTTTTGTGACAAGATTTTTTTTTTTTGGAATAGGATAATATTGGTTCAAAGTGGCGGGGGTGGGATTTGATCCCACAACCCCTTGGCCACTTGGACCAACAAAAGGATGGCCATTGGGCCATCAAAGATTTCTTAACCTTATAATGCAAACAAAAATATAAGTTAACTCTTTTACTGTAACTCCAACTCGTGACAACAATTTATCTGAGGATGACAAGTCTTAATTGAGAAATAACAAGTCTAAATTTGATATTAACAAAGCAACTTTTCCTAATTTATTTAAAAATGACACGTCTTTGTTGAAAAATAACAACAATTTATTCGGTATTTCTTGTTATGTATAAGGAAAAGTTGCTTTGTTAATATCAAATTTAGACTTGTCATTTTCCAGTAAAGACGTGTCTTTTCAAATAAATCATGGTCATTTTTAATTAACGTAGATGCTATTTCTTGTTATGTATAAGGAAAAGTTGCCTTGTTAATATCAATTTTAGACTTGTCATTTTATAGTAAAGACGTGTCATTTTTAAATAAATTATGATCATTTTTAATTAATGCACATGCTGCTATGTTATGTGTAAGGAAAAGTTGCTTTGTTAATATCAAATTTAGACTTGTTATTTCTCAATTAAGACTTGTCATCCTCAGATAAATTGTTGTCACGAGCTGGAGTTACAGTAAAAGAGTTAACTTATATTTTTGTTTGCATTATAAGGTTAAGAAATCTTTGATGGCCCAATGGCCATCCTTTTGTTGGTCCAAGTGGCCAAGGGGTTGTGGGATCAAATCCCACCCCCGCCACTTTGAACCAATATTATCCTATTCCCAAAAAAAAAAAATCTTGTCACAAAAATCCTTCACCGGCAGCCACCACACCGGTGGCCGGCGCCGGTGGCCGGAGGCGGTCGGCGGCCGCCGGTGGCCGGAGGCGGTCGGCGGCCGCCGGTGGCCGGAGGCGGTCGGCGGCCGCCGGTGGCCGGAGGCGGTCGGCGGCCGCCGGTGGCCGGTCGCCGGCGGTGGTCGCCGGTCGCCGGCCACCGGTGAGGGGCTGGGTTTTTTTTTTAAAAAAAAAAAAAGAACAAAGGGCATTTTTGTCATTTCACTGAATTTCCAAAATCCCAATTTGGGAAGGACTTCCCTATGGGTAATTACATTTCCTTAGCTTCCCAAATTGGCATTTCACATTTTGGAGCTTCTTTATCTGTCATTTTCCCTTGAAATAATCATGACGTGAAGGCATCCGCGTCCCTGTGGAAAGTAGGTACTCCCAAGGTTGACAATGAGTCAACTCCAAAGTAGTATAATTTAACTATTTCCTGTCTATCATTAATATAAAATTTAGTTAACTGATTTAAGTAAATTAAAAAAATAATTAAGTTAATTATTTATAACAAATATATGTTATTTTTTTAAAAAATATTCTTACTAGTCAAGTATATTAACTATAATTACTATCATTATAAGGATTACTTAAAAAAAAAAGAATAAATATGAAAGACAAAATAGATTTGGATCGTATATTTATGATTAAAATAAAAATTAAACCAAATATTATATTAAGGACCAGAGGTAATATATAATTTTTTTAAAAAAAATATCGGGAGGTCCCATAAAAGAATATAATTACAAAAAATTCCAATAACAAGTGAGCATAATTGACTTTGTTGTTATCTTTTGATAAGTACTCTAAGGTCATCAGATTTAAACCGTCTATATTTTATTTGAACAGTCTAGATTTAAAATTTTTAATTAATTATTTTTAAATAGAAAAAACTATTTTTTAAAAGAATGATAGTTAAGAGTTTATCTATATTTTAGATTATATACATATTAAAATAATTATTTTGAATAAATAAAAAAAGAAATTAAATCTGAACCATCCAAATAAGATACAGACAATTCAAATCTAATGAGCTTATGATGCTTATTAGAGTGATGAGTATTGAAACTAGTTCGATTATAATGATTTTCTTCAATTTATTTATAATACACTCCTGTCGCTCTCTCTTTTTCTATATATGCTAGTGCTTTCTGATCTCTGATCACTTCCATTTATTCTACAAACACAACCACTAAGGGAGCTCTGTATGCAGAAGAGTCACAAGGCTGCAGCAATATTAACATTCTGTGCACGATGGTGAGCTCGCTTAATTAATTAGTCCCTTTGCATATTTGAATGTCGAATCATAATAATAATAGGATAGATATATAAACATATAATTTTATATATTATTGATATTGCTGACGATATGGGAAAGTGTTGATCAAGTTCTTAACTGGCCCTTCAAAGCGCAGCAAGTAATAGCAATAGAGATGGAAATGTGCTGTGCTAAAGGGAGACGCAAGGCCCTCCAACTTGCTGCTGCTGCACAAGGTGCATGCTTCGATATATATATATATATATCGATCAATCCTTTTAACTTTCCTGTTTTTAAAGTTATATATATATATATATATATATGCATCAGGATGATGTTGATGATGAAACAAAACAGGAGTCGTATCAGTGGAAATGGGGGAAGATCAAGTGATCATGGTGAGAGGAGACGAAGTGGATGCCGTTTGCTTGACCAATTCTCTGAGAAAGAAGTTTCGTTATGCCAAACTCTTGAGCGTGGAGCATGTAAACCCTCCTGCTGATGACAATACTGGCAAAGGTGGTGACGGTGGTGACGGTGGTGATGAGAGTCCAGGAAATGAAGAGGAGAATGGAAAAGATGGAGCGTCACCATCAGGCTGTGGCTGTAATTGCCGTCAGTTCCCTCCTCCACCACCACCGATCCCCACCTACTGTTACGTGCTTTGTGATGCTGATCCTTACCCTACCATTTGCTCCATCATGTAATGCCTTTAACCTTTAACCGTATATACGTATATTCACTCTCCAATCTTAAATATAAAATCTATTTTATAGTATAAAATTTATACTATAAAATAAGTTTTACATTTAAGATCGAAAAAAATATATATATATCTATATTATTTATCATACCAAGTTTGAAGAATGTCTAAGTTGTGTAACTGAGAGGTATCACTTGTTGAAGCAAAATATAATATGGCCGTAAATGGTCCTAAATTCTCCTAAAATGTATTAGATGCCACCATCTATCTGCATATGTTAGATTTCGGACTGAATTAAATGATATTTAAATTAATTAGTATTTAATTTAATATCCATTAAATTAGTTTTAATGCTCTGAGATTATGAACTTCAATTGTTGTGTTACCTTTTTCTTTTCATTGTCGGTGATTGTTATTACTATCATCATTAAATATTATTGACTTAGATTCAAACGTTACGGCTATGTTCTCTGGTAAAAAAAAAAAAACAACGTTACGGCTATGTTATTAAACATTTTCTTTCACACGGACTCGAGTATCTATTATACGGCCCACACAGCCAGACTGACACATTTTTAGCATTTTTCATAAGTACCCTTGTTTTTTTTTTTTTTAAAAACCTATCCATTAAAATTCCCTATTTCATTGTTGGGAAAACCATATTGGAGGTACCTGTATTTTTTTAAATTTTAAATTTGGTACCTATGTGTTTTTTGTTCTTAACTAAATCTTTAATTTTGCTCAATTAATATCATTAATCCTCATATAGAGACTAAAAATGTCAATAGAACAAAGTTATAAGAGCTAATGTTGCTAAAAAAAATAAAATTAAATGTTTAATTAAGAGGAAAAAACACATCTTATCAAAAAAAAAAAAAGAGGAAAAAACACATATGTACCAAATTAAAAATTGAGAGAAAGTAGAGGTACCTATGTTATGGTTTTCCCTTCATTGTTTACCCGAAATCCCGAATTGGGGGATATGAAATATCCACAGTAGATGCATCCGATGGTCGCGAAGTGATTGATATTATACCTCCACCACGGTTCTTCCTTTTTTAACACACATTTGTTATAGTAGTCTTCCGATCTTTAATATAAGACCCATTTAACTAATTTGATTGGATTAAGGAAGTTAAGTAAGTTAGCTAATTATAAAAAAAGTTACACATTTTTCCTAAAACACCATAATCATCTTTATTAATACCCCTCTCCCTCTTCTACTTAATTATGGTCGAGGGAGTATCTATAGGGATAATTTAGAAAAAATTGAATAAATATGAAAATAGATCTTATATTTAAAAATAAAACCAACTTAAGAATTGAGTCCTATATTAAAAACTGAAAAAGTAGTATGAACTGGCCTATGAGTCATGAATCCATTTATAAAGATTAGTGAAACATAGTCATCAAAAAAATCTATTTTGGTGTCATATCAAATGATAAAGAGGATCCACCAAGAATCAGCTTTATGTCATTTGTTTACTTAGAAAGAGAGAATTAATAACAATTAAATTCTCAACTTTTTTTTAAAATAATAAATTGCTAATATCAATCCAATATAATCTTTTTAGCCTGAAAACAATTATAAATTTAGTAGTCCCGATTATAATTAAGACATTTAAATTTTAACTGTAACTCTAAGTGATGTTCTCATTTGTAATTATTTAAGTTAATATTCGTAACGCATTGCAACGTTTTTAATGCCGGTATCCATATTTTCCGGGTCGGACCATGCCGACCGGCTCCGGCAAGCCTTGTTTTTCGTTTCCACATGGAGGCCAAACCGAAACTGCATACGCATCAGGACCGCGGTTGTAAGACAGATGACAAGAAGTAGATCAAAGATCTAGGACCAGAGCTGAGAGGAGAAGGAGACAAAGTTTGAGAAATGGGTACGACGGTGGCGGGGTTGGCGCCGGGTCTTTCTCGGAAGCTGAAGAAGGTCTTGGAATCCAGGACCGACACGCCTGATCTCTTGTCCTCCCTCAACACGCTCTCTTCCTTCTACACTGACAACACTCCTCAATCACGCCGCAACCTCCGATCCACCATCGAAAAGCGTTCTCTCTCTATCAACCTCGAATTCCTTGCTGCCTCCGATGTCGTCCAACTGGTGATGAGCTCTTCGCCGATGCTACAACTTCTTGTGCATTTCACTTGCTTGCATTGTTCTGATCTCATTTCCTTTGTGCGTCTCTTTCTTGACTGCGTTTTAGGCCTTGGATCGCGTCGAGGAAGAGGTGAATGCCGTCGCTGAATGCTGCGACAGGTGTGTGTGAATCTCCTATCACTTCTACCTCTTTTATTATATTGGCTAATGGTTAGTTGGGAGACGCTACTCTTGCAGCAATTCACTATATTAATGCATCATTTTGGGGGCTAAATGAAGCAAGGGATAACTTTGGATTCTGTAGCTAATTTATGCAAGGACTTTCGTTCTGGAATCCGGAAAACTCATAAACTCTTCATGCATTTAGATGCTTTGATGCTGAATGACAGCGTTGTCGAGACAAACTTGAACTGGAGATCAATAAATACATTCTATTAATCTGAGTAGCCCAAATTTGAGTCGCATTGACTTCTAAGGAAGTAATTATCACTTATTTGAAGCTGTTAGGCCATTAAAATTTTCCTCGTACCATATTAAAATTTACCTTTGGACTCGTGGTTTCCATGATGGCAAGTGTATCAGACAGTTAATTACGGTTTGGGACCAAGGGATTCAATTTCTGTGTTTAGAGTGAAATGATATGTTCTGAACCTCCAATTTTGGTTACCAATGCAACTCATTCTGATGATGTCATTAAACTATTCTTATTTCCTCTGACCATATCAATTTTACCTTTGAACTCATCGTAAATCTTGTTATTTCAGTTCAAAGTAATTCAATAATTGGCCAGACTATTTTGTTTGAGGGTTGTTACTTCAGGAACATTAGGTTTTGAGTGATGCTCTGTTTATCCCTTTAACGGTGCCAATAGGGCATTATCCTCTTATGATATTAAGCTTACCTTCAAACTCCTTTTATGTTATTCTTCAATTATAAGTAATTCATTATTTGGTCAGAATATTCCATTTAGGATATTTTTTTAAAAAATGATTAAGGTTCAAACCTTTTACAGGATATCAAAGGCCTTGAATAGTTGCAGTGCTACCACAGGTGACATTATCAGTACCACAGAGAGGCTCAAACAAGAACTTGAAACTACTACACAAAGGCAAGAGATTGTGTCATGCTTCCTACGTGATTATCAGCTCTCCCCTGAAGAGGTTTAAGTTATTGTTTCATATTACAAAGATTAAACTGTCATTTTGTAATTGAAATATGACATGCTCATGCCACCTTCATGCTTACAATAAACCATCGATCATCTACAGATAAGTGCACTTAGAGATGAAGAACTTAATGAAAATTTTTTCAAAGCACTGTCTCATGTCCAAGAAATTCATGCCAACTGCAAAGTGTTGCTTAGGACGCATCATCAGGTAAATTTTCCATTTCCATGTCTGCCTCATTCCTTTCTGACTCTGAGCTGCATGCAAAATTCTACACAATTTGTAATCAAAGGCGTATTTTATATTGTTTTTGGGCCAAACAGAGTATATATCTGAAATGTATCTTTTATCAATTCTAAATACCTACATGGTCTTCAATCGTCACCTTATATTTTTATCAGGGACTTTGATGTTATACTTTGCACCTGAAATATACGTTGAAATTTAATAATTTTAATTGATGCATATATGTTAATTTCTGTTCAATAATTTTAATGGGATACGGATATTTTAATTTCTGTGTCATGGGCTATTCTCTTGGGTTAGATGAGCTGTGTCGTTCCATTTCTTGTTTTGACAAAAGATAGGCCTCATCGCCAGTGAACTAAAGGAACAAAGCTTTCTCCTTCCATTTCTTTATTGTCAATGTTTGTTATATCCTTCCTACTTCTATAATTTTCAGTTTGTGCTGATCTTTTTTCAGGAAGTTTGCTCCATTATTTTCCCGCTACTTTGTGTTTCAAAATTATATTTTGTTTTTTTATTGACTTCAAGAATTTCATTGCAGCGTGCTGGTTTAGAGCTGATGGATATGATGGCTGTGTACCAAGAAGGAGCTTATGAACGCTTGTGCAGGTGAAAATTGCTGTAGTTTTAACCCCATGTTGCTGACTCTAGAAAGTTGTTTTCTTAGGGAGGTTGGCTTACTTGATGATATTCAATATTTGTAAATCTTACCTATAGGTGGGTTCAGGCAGAATGTAGAAAGTTGGGTGACACTGACAATCCAGAAATTAGTGAGCTCCTAAAAACAGCTGTGTACTGCCTCAGAGAAAGGCCTGTCCTTTTCAAGTATTGTGCAGAAGAGGTGATTCCATTATGAATCTGATCAATTTCTCTTAACACTTGACAAATCTAATTTTTGTTGGGATTTGAATCCCGTAGTATTCCAACTTGGAACTGAAATTTTGATATTTGGAAAATTGTCACCTCCACTGCCTAATGGTGTTCACAGATCAGATCTCGCTTTAGAATCTAATGCTGTTAATTTTGTTAATAGAATATTCTGCTTGAATTGAAACTCAGATCGCCCTTATCTTTGTTGATGCATCATAAGATACCAATTTCTGGTTTTGTAGGTAGCCAATATGAGACATAATGCATTATTTAGAAGATTCATAAGTGCTCTTACCCGTGGAGGACCTGGTGGAATGCCTCGACCAATTGAGGTTCATGCTCATGACCCATTACGATATGTGGGTGATATGCTTGGGTGGTTACATCAGGTATGCGTCTGTCATGACAATCTGGTGGATGAAAGCTCGAAGCCACTCCTGCTGCTGGATTTTTGCTATAGCATTTATTATCCCTGTATCTTAATTTTATTGTATTGCTCCTACATGCAGGCCTTGGCATCTGAACGTGAACTTTTACTCATGTTACTTGATCCAGACACACAGGTGGATTCTGGACCAACAGTGGATCAGTTCTCCAAGAAGTCTGAGAATGACTCTGGGAAGACAGAATCTGACTTGACATTTGTTCTGGATAGAATTTTTGAGGGAGTTTGCCGGCCATTTAAAGTGAGAGTTGAACAAGTTTTACAGTCTCAGCCAAATCTGATTGTCTCCTACAAACTGAGTAACACTCTTGAATTTTACAGCTACACCGTGAGTTGTCATCAATTTTTTATCCTTCTTTAATAGTACTCGTCCCATGCATATTTTTTGTCTTAAACTTCGCATGATCACGCAGATTTCAGATCTGCTTGGGCGAGAAACTGCGCTTTGTAATACACTATGGCTGCTGAAGGATGCTGCTCAGAAAACATTTTTTGATATTTTGAAAGGTCGGGGAGAAAAGCTTTTACGATATCCCCCTCTTGTTGCTGTTGATCTTTCCCCTCCTCCAGCAGTAAGGGAAGGAGTATCTATCCTCCTTGAAATTATTGATAACTATAACAGCATGATGGTTCCTGCTTCTGGCAAAAAGCCTCCTTTTGATCCAGTTTTATCTGCGATACTGGATCCAATAATTCAGGTGCATATTTCTATCTTTCAATCGGGCACCTGCATTTGTTTGTATGATTTGTTAGCAGGCGGGAAACAAAGTGATTCTAGTGGTTTAAAATTTGAGCTTCCTTCGTAATGTGTTATGATTATTTATGATAATGGATTGTCTTTGAAGATAAGATAATAGAGACTTCTATGTAACCTCTGCCTTTGATTCCTATATATTCATTTAATTTAAAACATCCCAAGATTTTCTTCCTGGTTCAGCTAAGCTAAACTGTGCTGTTTGAGAATGTACTCACCTTTCCGTCTTTCACGCATCACACTAAATATTACCCATTTTTCTCTGTAAGCACTCTTAGCCGTAGGGCTTTCTTGGCCCTGTCCATTTCAAGAAATCCTGAACTGGCTTTAATTTTAATAAAATCATAGGATATTATAGTTTTCTCTCTATTGCAGATGTGTGAGCAAGCGGCAGAGGCACACAAGTCCAAGGGCGTTGGGCACTCATCAAGAAGGAGTAGGATGAGTTCTGAATCCAGCCAAATTAGCAAATCATCAGTTGATGCTATCTTGTCAACAGGCGGCTCTGCTCCATCCTCCCAGGTTCTCACTCTTAACCTTCGCCTTTTTCCTATGCTTTTGGCCCTTACCAATTACTGAGGTTTCACGAATTTCTCCCCTTTGTCCTGCTACTTCACTAGTGAATTTTATAGCTGCCATGTATATGCTTCCAATGGTCATTATTGCGCACTTTCCTCTAAATTTTATCGGGAGAATTGAAACCAGAATTTAATTATTCTGCAATTTTGGCAGAACTGTCCCTTGAAGTTGCCTGTCATTTCTCAATTGTAAATTAACGTGGACCAACGAATAACGTCCTATGCTCTAATGTGAATTAATGTCATAGTTTGGACCAACAAATAAGGTGGAGGAAATTAATGGAGCAGCTTGAAAAATAGTGAAACTCTCAATGTGGACCTACTGATTAGTGAGACATTATAGAAGCTTCATCAAGTGTCTGATGTGTCGTTTTGGGCTTTTGGCAGACTGCTGAGACCCCATCCAAGATATTTCTTATCAACTGCCTGTGTGCTATTAAACAACCTCTAGAGGGGCATGATGTGGCCGGTGACTACGTGAGAAGGCTCGGAAAGATGATCGATAATCACGTGCACGTACTTGTGGACAAAGAAGTGGATGCCATATTAAACAGATGTGGGTTGTCACAAAAGATGACTCACTTCCACAGCTCTGTGCACAACAAACAAGGGGACAAGGAAACGGCTGGGGTGCCATTGGCAGAGATGGAGGACACAAGCCCAGCCAATCTTTCGGAGTGTTTAAAAGCTCTGTTTGGTCTTATTTTGGGAAGTGAGAGCTCATTGCCAGAATTTGAGCAGATGCTGGTTCCACAGTTGCGCTCCGAGGCTTCTATTGGTGTGGCCAGGTCACTGGCTGAAGCTTATGAGCTTATTTACAATGCAATTATGGACCCCAAGAATGGTTATCCAGACCCTAGGTCATTGGCAAGGCATCCTCCTGATCAGATAAGGACTATATTGGGGATATGAGTTCTAATGCTGCTTTCATCACTTCTTACGTCCCGTACATATTCCTTCATTCATTTTGTAATGCCTTGCTCTCCAACAAATCGAGTCTATCATGTATTTCTCTTATTTTTCTGGGGATGGTAGATTCTGAGATTTTGATAAACTTTTTTTTTTTTGAGCTAATGTAATGATATTGTTTCTGTTAATGTGTTGGGAAATTAGAAGATTTCCGTTTAGATTTTTGGCAATGTGAGCGAATGATTAAATAAAACCTATTGAACTATTTGATGTGGCATTTCATGCCGGTGAACACTTGAATGTGAACTTAAGAAGTAATTTTCCTAGTAAAACGTCAAGAAATCTGCTTCCTAGTATTCTATAATTTTGCGTGGAAAATACTTTACCCTTTAAATAATGTTTAACATTATAAAATAAAAATTAAAAAAGGTATTCGCGTCTTTAATATTAAAAAATGATATATTATTTGGAAAATGATTCCAACTTTTTGAGAAATATAAAGTTGAATTAAAAAAGTCATGTGTGAACCTTCTGATTTACAACGTAAGACTAATTGAACCGTAAATAAAACTCCTTATAAACTAAGATTAAAATTTTATTGAATAAATCGTTCATCTAGATTTTTGTGCACATGTTAAAAGTCGCTTCCTCGCTTATAAATAAGAAAAATTGAAATTTTTGCATCAAACGTTTATACTGATTATCGAGGACGGGACAGCCCGTGTATCGTGTCCTTGATTTCGAGTAATTCAAGTTCACAATTAAAACTCATTAATTTTGTTTTTCACTAAAAAACCAAAAAAACTCATTTTGTTACCGGTCTCGATTGGGGTGGGACGATACCGTGACGGGAAAGAGGAATCGATTTTAGTTTATATCTAGATGAAAAGATTGAAGGCTAGAAACTTAATAAAAATATCAAAGATTACCAACCAGGAAGATAGATGTAAACTTACAAAAAGGAGGGAAAAAAAATCATAGCAAGCATTAATGGATATATTCAAATAGACAAAATAAAACTATAAAATGAAAAATCAAATCTTTAAAGTTTACAGCATAAGTAGCTGTGAGAGGTGACAAGCCATGGCCAACACAAGAATGCGAGGCTGAGAGCGATGAGCGAGATCAAAGAGGAAATTCAAAAATTGTGTCCGATGTCTATTTGCAATCGTTGAGGGCTGAGATTACGAGCTACCCATGACTGATCATTGTTGTCTTCAAGAGCGAGAGTCAAGGGGAAAGATTCAAGATTGATAAGCATTGATTGATTTAGGAGGGAAGCTTGGTGAGTTGTTAAGCATGATAAGGATTGAGAAGGAGGTGAGGGATGGTACTGAGAGGAGGCGAGAGCGATGATGATTTCAATTGATTTGATAAACTTTACTTTTTTCTTTTTTTTTACATATCTGATAAACTTTACTCATGTGTCTTTGTTTTCCAAAAATTTAAAAATGGCTTCATGTACAATAAGTTTTTGAGCCTCTTATTCATCAGCATATAATTATTGATATACTAAGATAATACAATATTTTAATATGCATATATATAGAATATCTCGGGACAGGACGAGACAGGACACCCCTGTCTCATCCCAATACCGTCCTGATATGGTCGAAACCGGGACAAGTCAATTTGAACACTTCTAGTTTTGTATGCTTTCTTATGATAAAAACTACTCTTCTAGTCTAATTTATAAGTCATTTTAAATATTTTTTATATAGATCAAGAAAAATTTTAAACTTCATTAACTCTCATTTAAATTTTAATGACTTTTTAATTTTATCCCTATTTAATATACATTATACCTCATGTAAACAAAGTAAATACAAAAATAAATGAAAGGTAAAATTATATATCCATGCAAAAAAATTTGTCTCAGCTTCGTATAAATAGGATTAAAAAAATATTTTCTTTTATCTTATAACTAGGACTGATGAGTAATTAATTATTATTATTGACTCTGTTATTAATTTGCTGCATCAGGTTTTTGTGCAGAGACATAATATTGATCGAAAGAGCTGCCAAAAGATTTGATCCCTTCTTTCCAACGCTGTGGTAGCGAGAGGGTAGAGAGAATCGAAGGACTCTTCGAGTTTGATTCTTCTTCCCTACTCATATTTTAAATTAATTAATGCATATATCTATCTAGCTATCTATCTATCTATCTATCTTTTCTTGCCCTTTGTATTGCCCAATCAATTTGTTTAATATATCAACTCCTCCGGAGGAATATTCAACTCATATGACCGATCAGGGTCGTTTTCATCCAGAGAGATCGACACACACACACACACACACACCAACAAGGATATGATTTGATTATAATTAATCAAGACATTATTAACGACGGTTAGTGGATGTTAAGATTCACTGGGAACTAAAGTAACGTGATGTGAAATGATGTTTTGACCGCTAATAATTACTTGATATTCTCTTTTTCTATTTAGATCATAATTGATGATCATTCTCGAAGCAAGTTTGTATGTGATGCAGCATGATCATCCTCATTTTCTTAAACTGCTTTTATTTATTCATCGTACTCTGCAAAATTTAATGAAATATTCATGCCATATTTCCAAAAATATCATTATCTGAGTAAATCTACAGATATTTCAATCATATGGGTGTATATAGCCATACGTCGTTCTATTAACAAGCAGACTTATCATATTTGAATGGGGTTCTAAAATTCTAACATGGCATTAACATGTTTATGTGCTTGCATGTGTTCGAATTGTACTGCTTCTGACACTTAATATAACAGCTAATTAGAGATTTAATTTGATCTTAAATATAAGATTTTAATTCATTTTGTTTCTCATATTCATATTTTTTTCCCTAAAATAATCCTTCAATTTTGATCCTTCAATAAAAATTAAGCAGATCTAACTATTCAAAAGGAGTTCTAAACTAATCATCTCTATATTATTGGGTGAAGGGTAGATAAGAATTGACATCATAAGAAGATGTGACAAGCATTCGAGGTAGAATAAAACACACCAACTTGTGTTAATCTGTTGCAAATACTACTTTCGGTCCTTAATATAAGATCTTGTTTGACTTTTATTTTGGTCCTAAATATAAGACCCCAATCCACTTTGTCTCTTATTTATACTTTTTTTTTTCCAAATAGCCCTTCTAACAATGATAATTCTAGTTAATACACTTGATTAGTAAGGATATTTTAGGAAAGACAACATCTATTTAAGACAAATAACTATATCAACTTACTTCCTTAATCTCCTCAAATTAGTCAACTGGCTCTTATGATTAGAACCGGAGGTAGTATATATGTAACACGCGCACGCACCTACACAATTAAACATCATCACCTAAAATGAGTGTGATATATACCCGGCCGTGATTGTGAAGGTAATTTTACACGCACACACGCACACACGCACGCGCACATCTATATATATCCATCTACCTATCTATCGATCTTACGCATGGTTTGCCCAAGCGTGTTCACTTTTCTAGACTGAATTCAAAAGTTCTTACTTAAATCAATCACATCCCATTCATCAAATCAACGTTAACGTGTGTTGTGTTGTGTGATATATCTATCTCTCATGATTGGGAACCCATATATGTGTGTGTGAGAGAGAGAGAGAGAGAGAGAGAGAGAGAGAGAGAGTTCTAGACTTTTTTTTAATATTATTATTTTAGCAAAAGAAAGAGCAAGTCTAAATCAACCCATCTTTCTTCACAGAAGAAGCAAACTTGAAACATAATTACGTTACATAAATCAACATGGTGACCTATCGTATTATTTGTGATGGAAGGAGCTAATTAGAAGCCCTTGGCGAATTAACGAGGATTAATAACTCATCATCATTTCGCATCATCTAAATTAAATTTGCACAGTTCAAATGGATATTATTTTTTTACTTTTATCCTTTCAAAAAATTATTTTAATCTGTAAAGAATCTAAAATAAAGATAATTTCTTAATTATAATTATCAAAAAATAGTTTTTTTTAAAAATTGTATCTGAATAGTATAAGAACAATACTTACATCGAGTTCTTTATATGCATTAAGTTCTTTAACCATATATAATCACGTGTTCTATTTTTGAAATATTAACATTTAATAGCATTTGGAATTTAATTATAAATCTGCATGAAACAAAAAAAGGCAGATAAATATGTATGACTGAAAAACTTAACATAATAAAATTGAACTAAGTTTTTTGTTTCATAGCATAAATCTCATTGTAACCAGGAGGATCATGTTCCTACTCATGATTGCGATGAGCAATAGAACCTACTCCAGCTAGATGCATCTTTTATAAGTGACATTAACGTGGCTAAATTGAACAACAAAGAATCCAATCTTTTGACTTTGAGGGATCTGCGTTGTTTTTCTGTTCCCATAATATGGCTTCAGGTGATAACTCTTCAACCATTTTTCACCATACAATTAATTATTCCTTCTATATCAATCAATTTCATCATATTTGAAAACTATACACATGATTTTTTTAATTTAAAAAAAAAATTGGAAAGAATATATGTTTGTTTGCAGTAGTTCATCTAATCTTCTGCCGACCTTGTGCAATCCAATGCACAGCATTTTATGCTCCGTAATTAAAATACCATATTAATTAAGTACTCATATACAGTGATGAATTTCAATTGCTGAAAGCTGCGTCTGTGCAGGTTCGAAAATGATGTAACACCCCCATTTATTACGATAAAAGTGGTAAATTATTTCAAACTTTTTTTTTTTGCCTCAATAATAATGCCGTGTTGAAATGGATAAGGGAGAACTAGTACACTGTTCAAAGTTGAATTTGGTGACCACTAAAAGCCTTCTGTAACGATTTGTGTCTTGAAAAGTTTATTTCTGAAATGATGGCCATTGTAAACATGCATTCACGTATCTTTTTTAAATCTTTTATTTCCTTTCATGTATATATGTGCATGTGTGTATGCTTATTTCACTCCCAGCTAAAAAAACAGTAATTTTCTAAATAATCATATATTGAACATATCTCTCACTTAATCCAACCATCATTCCCTTTAAGATGGACTTCTATCTAACAAGATAACAAATACTTCTTTCGGTTCTAAATATAAAAGCTTGCAAAGAGATTTGCTTTGATATTGAATCTAAAATCTTAACTTACTTTGTTTCCCTTTATTATATACTACTTTTGATTCTTAATATAACAGCTCGTTTGATTTTAATTTGATCCTAAATATAAGATCTCAATCCATTTTGTGTCTCATATTTTTTTTTTTAAGGTGGTCCTTCCAATAATAGTAGTTCTAGCAAATGCACCTGAATAACAAAGATATTTTAGAAAAGACAACACCTATTTATATCAAATAACTAACTAAACTAATTTCCTTAATGTACTCAAATTAGTCAAGTAACTCTTATATTAATGATCAGAGGCAGTATTAAGCGAATTTTTCATCAAGAGATTATAGTTTCTTATGCAAATAATTAAGGGAAAATCCCAGAAAAAGCCCTTGGAATATATTAAATCCCAGATTGGGTCCTTAAATTTTGAAAATGACAGAATGGGTCATTGACCCAATCTGTCATTTGTGAAATTCAGGCGAATTGACATTTTTGCCCTTGAGCAAAAGTGAGTAGTTATTCTCTAAACAAATCTAGGTAACGCTTACGCTGTTCTAGTGATTACAAGATTCGTTGTAGTTAATAATAAGGTACCTGACAATAATAAGATACCTGACTATGAAAAAATGAGTAGTTATTCTCTACACAAATCTAGATAATGCTTACATTGTTCTAGTGATTACAGAATTAGTTGTAGTTAATAACAAGACACCTGACTATGAAAAAGTGAGTAGTTATTCGCTACACGAATCTAGGTAACACCTAAACTCTTGTAGTGATTCCTTGAATCATTGTAGTGAATGAATAAATAAGGGCAAAATTGTCAATTCGCCTGAATTTCACAAATGACAGATTGAGTCAATGACCCATTCTGTCATTTTCGAAATTTAAGGACCCAATCTGACATTTTTTATATTCCAAGGACTTTTTTTGGGATTTTCCCAATAATTAAAACTGATATTTTAAAAAAATCAACAAGTATTTTTTTTTACAAATAACTAACTTGATTAATTTTTTTTAATTTTTTGCAAATTAGGCATCTAGTTCCCACATTTATAATAGGAAAGAGTATATAAAAATTTATATGAAATATTGACTTTCTATTTTAGAAAATAATCCTACATATATTCCCAATTCCAATCAGAGTCTTACACACACACACACACATGTACATGAGAGAAAAAGCTAAGGCATCACGGAACATTAACACAGTGCGAGACGAGACTGGGAATCCAACTTTGCATCCCCATTATTTATATACATCTGCCATATAGGTTTCATAGAGTGATGACTAAATTAATTAATTAGATGCTCTTGGCAAAAAAAAAAAAAATTAGATGCTCAACACTCAAATACGTCTTATTAATCGACTAAACGAAAGCAATATAATATAAGACCTGTTTAGAATAACTTATAATCGTGACTTATGAAATAGGAGATAAACATGTGAGAGGAGTTTTATCTTGACTTACATGAAATGTACTTATAAATAATTTTAATCATAATAACAAACAGGGTCATAATTGTATGAGGAAAGAAAACCCTCCATTTATAACGCAACTTTTAAAAAATCATCACAAGGACATGTCTTAACCATAACTTTTATATTTAATATGGGTATTATTTCTATAAACAAAATACAGAGAGAAAGCCAATCCATATGAGATAGAGTTTGAGTTTTAAAAAATAAAAAATTATACATTATTTGAATCCAAAATAATTGACAGCATAAGATACCAAATAGTCGGCAAACATATGAACACACACAGTGAATCTCCAAAGGAGAAAATGAAAGTAGTATATGTATATGTCATCACAAAATTCCATAAGAATCGTCTTATATATCAGTTCAAAATTGAAAATAATAAATCAATCCAAAAATGTCATAATCATCAGCAAGGTACTATAAGAAAGGAATAAGCTTAATTAGTCAAATGGCCAATAAAAGGGGGTGAAATTAAACAAGAAAGCTAAGTGAACAAGAGATGATATAAATATTTCATGTTAATATATATTATTATTATAAAAGAAATGAATGAATTTGTGGTTGAGACAAATTAAAAGGTACAAATGAATGACACTTAATTATCTTAGGAATCTTATCATTAATCAAATAAAGAGAAACAGTGTGTGATTCCTTAAGGAACCCCATCTCCCACATTACATGGTTCTCAAAACTTCCCTTCTCACTATTTTCCCATTCATCCCATATGCTTCTTCCCTGTCGGCTATGCTAATAAACAGTTTTGTTCAAAACGACAAGTTAAGATCTTAATTTATAAAACTTGCATTGGGAGATGATTGGATTATTAGCTTGATTAGATTATTAGCTTATTTTAAGTATTTTGCAATAGCTATATGAAATAAATATGTAGGAAGAGTTTTACTTCATAAAATGCGAAAGATTTTTTAAAAAAATTATTTTGTGGGTTGCCAAACAAGCAGATTTGTGCCAATTTGGATTTGTTGTCACGAAGTAATGATTTTATGTTGTACAAAATAACTATGTGAAATGAGTTTATCTCTTAAAGCTAAAAACATATATTTTATCTATTCCCAAAGAAACGCTGAGAAATGAATATTTTTTATCATATCTATTTATTTATATTCGTTCGAGTGCTTGCAAAACGTCGCAATTATTCTGCCAAACTTATTAAGGGCCAGAAATTAAATACAGAGAGCATGGAAATGAGGAATTGACCCCAAATAGTTGATTTTCTTTCCCTTTCTTTCATGTAATTTACTTTCTTATTAAATGGACGGCTATCACATGGAGAATATGGCACTCTTTACTTTGCTTATGATTTTGAGGGTTCTTTATGCTACTATATATATATATATAAATGTATATGTATATATCAAAACATAATCACATGGAGGGGAGACAATATCATGTTATCGTACTAAACTTCTCAAAAGAAGGTGCATGAAAATCTGTAACCAAATTTCGTTATCGTCCATTCATATAGAAAAAAAAATGTTTAATTCTGTTGCTATTCATCATCTAGTTGTATGCGTTTCCTTTTATTGAGAAATGACAGACCAACCATAGATGTCAATCCAAGAACAATTTTAAATTGTCTTGAGACCAAGGTTGGCAGCTTCAAAAACGTCGTGAGCAAAAAGGAAAGGCCATGGAAATGACACATAAATATCTTTTTTTTAAAAAAAAAATTAGATATGATACCAACAAGTTGTTGGTCGGTTGATTGAGATAATGAGCGGTGTCGTCTTTGTTAAAAAATAAAAAATAAAAAGTTCTTTGAATATTAGAAAATGTACTTGTTAAGAGGGTTCTGACCTTAAATATTTCTAGCCTGAATTAGCAATAATAATGATTACTAAAATTTTGCGAAATAAGTTGAAAGAATAATTGATGAGTTTTAACAGTAAGGATTACAATTGCTTGTCCTATTTGTTTGTTTGTTTGTTGTTTTCTTTGAATCAACTTCGTCTAGTTGATGAAACGGTGGAAAAGCCATCAAAGTCACTCTCCAATCCACAGTATCATCTAAATAATTAATTAGTGCTCCCCACATTTTCATATCCTCTGACAATAATTTTGGGACTTTTATATATTTATTAGAATATACTTAAATATATTTTTATATTATTTTTGCAAGCACATCAATGTATATATTGAATCAACTTATAACTTGTAATATATACAAGCTAGTTAAGTAATATTATTAAGATTTTGATTAGAAAATTGGTCGTAATGGATACAAGCTAAGTAAATTAAACGATTCCAAGTCTTATGTAATGAATTTGGACGTATCGTGGCAAAATCAAAATGGTCGTTTTGGTTAAAAGCATAAGAAGACATGAAATGAAATGCAGAATAAAATTAAAAAGCGTATCCATCAGGTAACGAAAAATCTCAAAGGGCATATCCTGAGAGACCCACTTGATGGGCTATTACTTCCATTCCATATTTTCTTTTCTTTAGGGTCTGACGCACGCCGAAAAATATTACTATTATTTTTAATTAAAAATTATATTTATCTTTCCAATATTTTAGCCTTGCGGAAATAACAAGGTCGCCGTGTATAATGGGAGAAAAATTACAGTAAATAATGCTGGCCCATATAAGTTAATTTATACTCCTCGGTCCTTAATATAATATTTATTTAATTAATTTGATTAGATTAAGAAATTAGGTAAGTTAGTTAATTTTAAGAAATATGACATGTTTTTCCTAAAACACCATAATCATCTTCCTTGATATCCTCTCTTCCTCTTTTACTTGATTATAGTTGAGGGAGTATCCATACGGGTAATTTAAAAAAAACTGATCAATATGAGAAATAGGTCTTATATTTAGGATAAAAATCAATTCAATAATTAAGTTCTATATTATATTAAAGACCTATATAAATATTTGATGTGACAATGCACAAATGTACGACATATTATCACTATGTTGTGCATAGCACGTAGTACAAATTAATAACAACAATCCTTCCATTATCACTAGTAAGCCAAAACAAGATGTAGTAGTGCTCCTGTATTTAGCTTTATTGTATTGATCATCACTGCAAATTGCAACACTCACTTTTCTTTTGTTTGTCTGGTTCTTATGGTGTTCTTTTCTATCAATTGAAAGATTATTAGGGGCTTCAAAAAGATATGGGATTGTGATGTTAATAATTTAGTGTTTAGATATATAAATTAAACCTTAAATTATCCCTCCCTATGAGCAAGAGTTTAGATATATGCCCTAGAGAATATTCCACAACTACCTAGTTTTGGTTATAATTTCTAAGGCTCTCCCAAAATTTCACATCCCCATAGCATGCAAAGTAAATTTACAAAAGTGCATTAACTTTTTTTTTCCCCAAAAAAGAATGGGACAGCGAGCTGAAAATTAAAGGTGATATGCTCACAACTTTTATATATAATCTTATGGATATCATTTATTGTCTTGGAATATTTCGCCTTTTACACTAACTTGGACTTTTGAATTTATTTCAAATAAAGTGAAGAAAAACGCGGTATAGACACACAATAATAAGTGAATTATTTAATTTTTTGTGTCAATCTTTCTCCTATAGCTTCCACTTGAAGAAAGATCCCATGAAGACCTATATATATGTGTGTGTGGGTGTAAGTGCTCCTCATGGAAGGTAACAAGTGAGGTTAAAAGGAGATTAATTTGACTCGACTCTCTCTCCTCCCCTTCAACCATCCTCATCATCTCTCTCTCTCTCTTCCTCAAAGACTGGAAATTTCTCATTCTATTGCTTCAAACCCAGAAATGACTTCTGATGATTCTCTTCACTCTCCTCACCAATCCTTACCAAAACTCACTTTGTACCCCATAACCTTGAAGGTAATTAAATTTATTAATTAATGCCATTGATCCCTTCCACGAAATAAAACCAAACCTGCCATTATATATAGATATATACTGATTATTAATTTATCTGGTTTAACTTCTGTATATTTTGCAGTTTGAGGAGGTGGTGTATAAAGTGAAACCAGAGCATAAAGGGCTGTGCTGGGGAAGTTCGTGGAGTTGCAGAGAGAAGACGATACTGAATGGAATCACAGGGATGGTATCGCCAGGTGAGATTCTGGCCATGCTGGGTCCTTCTGGGAGCGGCAAAACGACACTTCTCACAGCTCTTGGAGGTCGTTTAAATGGCAGATCATTATCAGGCAAAATCACATACAACAACCAACCCTTCTCAGGCTCCATCAAAAGAACGACAGGTTTTGTGGCTCAGGACGATGTTCTCTACCCACATCTCACTGTCTCTGAAACCCTAATCTTCACCGCACTTCTCAGGCTTCCCAATAGCCTCACCAACACCGAGAAGATGAAACACGTTGAGAGAGTTATCGCAGAACTTGGCCTCGCACGTTGCAGAAACAGTATCATTGGAGGAGCATTGGTGAGAGGCATATCAGGAGGAGAGAAGAAGAGAGTGAGTATAGGCCAAGAAATGCTCATAAATCCCAGCTTGTTGCTGCTAGATGAACCCACGTCGGGGTTGGATTCCACGACGGCTCAGAGAATATTGACCACCGTGAAGGGGCTGGCTAGCGGCGGAAGGACGGTGGTCACCACCATCCACCAACCGTCGAGCCGTCTGTATCATATGTTTGACAAGGTGGTGGTGCTGTCGGAAGGATGGAGTATCTATAATGGACCAGCTGCGGCCGCCATGGAGTATTTTTCTTCTATTGGTTTCTCCACATCCATCACTGTCAATCCTGCTGACTTCTTGCTTGATCTTGCTAACGGTAATTATAAATTAGTACACTCTTATCATCTTGTTTTTTTCCTTGAAACTGAGAGTTGGGTGGAATTTTCTTTTAGTAAATCATACATCTCTCCTTAATTTATTATTTAGAAAAATCTCCTTCTTAGTTATCAGAAAAAAATTATATTTCTAAAATATAAGAAATGTCAACATGATTAATTTTAGTAAAACTCATAAAAAATTGTGTAGTTTATTTTTTTTAAAGTTAGGTAAGATTGTGTGTGTATTTCAAAATAGAGAAGGCATGCGTAATTTTAATATAAATTCAAATATATTTGTATTGATTATAAAAATAAATAAGATATTTGCATACATTATTTTTAGAATTAAAAAAAATGATTGGTGTAAATTTTATTCCTCTACTCAAGTACAGTATAGTTTTAAACATGTATGCTCAACAGAGAGTCAAGGAGTATTAGATGATGGGGATAGAGTTGGAATTTAATTACAGGGATTGCCCCTGACTCCAAGCAAGCAAGTCAACAGAGTGAGAGCTCGGAACAAGAGAGGGAGCAAACCAGAGAAGTTCTCGTTTCTGCTTATGAAAACAACATTGCTCCAAAGTTGAAACTTGAGATTTCTAGCCACAACTTCACCAAACGTGCTTCATCAAGTAGCTCCTCTTTCTTCTTCTTCCACTGCTACGTACATACACATTTGTTAATGTTACTTCGGTCCTAAATGATTAATTAAGTCACCTTTCTCTGCTGACCTGGTTCAGGAAATGACATAGCAAAAGCAGAGCAATGGTGCACAAGCTGGTGGTATCAGTTCATAGTGTTGTTACAAAGAGGGATCAGAGAACGAAGATATGAAGCCTTCAATGGATTGAGAATATTCCAAGTCATAAGTGTTGCTTTCCTTGGTGGACTCTTGTGGTGGCATACCCCAGAATCTCACATCCAAGACAGGGTATGTTTAAAGTACATATTTGCTTGTCTTTCTATCAAAGGCTTTTAAGTCAATTTGATAGGACTTACCTTAAAACTATATGCCTTTCATTCATTCTCTAATTAGTTGATCTGTGACTTTGTTTCGTTGATGAGATAACTAAAACGAGGATTTTAATGGGGTTTCCGCATTGATAATACAGGTAGCATTGCTGTTTTTCTTCTCTGTTTTCTGGGGATTTTACCCTCTGTACAATGCAGTTTTCACTTTCCCTCAAGAAAGAAGAATGCTTATCAAAGAGCGATCCTCAGGAATGTATCGTCTCTCTTCCTACTTTCTGGCAAGAACAATAGGAGATCTGCCACTAGAACTTGCACTTCCCACTCTATTTGTGTTCATAATCTACTGGATGGGAGGCCTTAAGCCTGATCCCGTGACCTTCATTCTCTCACTAGTCGTTGTTCTGTACAGTGTTCTTGTGTCACAGAGTCTGGGCTTAGCATTTGGAGCTATTCTAATGGAGATTAAGCAGGCCACGACTCTAGCTTCTGTCACAACCCTAGTGTTCCTCATTGCTGGAGGCTACTACGTTCAACAGATCCCCCCATTCATAGCTTGGCTCAAGTACTTAAGCTATAGTTATTACTGTTACAGGCTGCTTCTGGGTGTTCAGTACGATGAAGATGATTACTATGAGTGCTCCAATGGGGTTTTGTGCAGAGTCGAAGATTTCCCTCCCATTAAATCAATGGGTTTGAATCATTTGTGGGTGGATGTTCTCATGATGGCTCTCATGTTGGTGGGTTATCGACTGGTTGCTTATTTAGCACTACACAGAGTGAGGTAGAAGCAGAATACAGATCCCGACACAGCTTCCTCAGCTCCAACGTTTTTGTCCTTCAATTGATTTCAAATCACTAATGATAGAGATTTAGGCCATCCACGCGGCTCATGGATAGTTGGATGCCTAACGCCGCGTGATGATGCTTCGAATGTATCTTCTCCTGTACTTGATATAAGAACTAAATGAAAAGTTTCTTTTGGTTTTAAATAGAAGACCTCGATCCATTTTGTCTATCAAAATACCATTTTAATACATATGATAAAAAATAATAGCTTCAAAATATTAAGATGCATTTGTTAATGACTAATTTAATTAATTTTCTTAGCATTCACAAATTAATTATTATCTAACATGTACATTAAGTATGCAAGTTGGTATGTGAGATAACAAGGAGGACATTCAGAAAAACCAGTGACAGTTTTAATCCATCGATGGAATTCTTGGGTCAAGTTTTATTCACCTGATCCTAGTTGCACTGTCGTAAAAAAGATCATAATTATATAACTATATTTTCAGTTTTTTTACTAGTTTTTTTTAATGTTTTTTGCTTAATTATTTGTTTATTTATTTCAATTTCCAAGTTTCAAAATAAGCAGAATGAGGAATTCAATTCTGGATCAGTGAGGAAACCACAAATTTGTTTATGCATGCATGATTTCAGTCAATTGAGAGAAATTTTGCTGGCTGTTAGCGTGAAAGGATTTTTATCTCGTAAAATATTAAAAAGCATATTTTTAGGAGAATTCAAACAATCACCAAATGGCTTTTCCAAACTGTACACTCAGAATTTTGCCCCAAAAAAAAAATTGCACTCAGAGATCAGAACTCATTGCTAAGTTCGGAAGGCTTGATTTGGACTTGATTTAGAAATTTAAAAAAAAACGTAAAATTAAAGAGAAAAGATGGTGTGACATTTAATAAAAATGTTATATCAGGGTTTAACTATCACTTCAACTTTATTAAGCCTCATTATCTTTAGCTTGAGGGACCACATGACTAATGATCGAAATATTAGAATTAATCAGCCAAGAAGTAATATTAGAATTAGAACTAACTCCGTAATTAAAATATATGGGCAATAGTTTGGTAATAAATTGAGACAAAGGCAATTTTGATAAAAGGGATGGATTCTGGTCTCAACCCAATGACTAGCAAAGCATAGCCGCTTTTTGCTGGGCCTAAATAATAGGGCATAGCCTGCTGGCCCCCATTTTGAATTGAGAATCCGATAAGCCCAATACCCCGAAAACGGGTCAGGATGACCCGGAATGCATCCAACCGTCCATCCTCCATCAGGTCATCTTGATCAATTCAATCTTTGGGCGCTCCAGCTCCCTGCGTTTGGTGGCGACAATTCCGATCCTTAAGTCCGGCAGCCGCCGGTGGCTATTTCTAGAATTCCGGTCATCCTTCCGATTTTCAATCCTCAAGCTCTAGCGTTGCAAGTCGTCTACCACAAGTTGGTTTCCTGCGATTCCACCCTCCTAGGGTTTTTGGGGCGCCATGACTTTTTCAGACGAAGAGGATGAGAACCTGGCATACTTTTTGGAATCGGAGGTTCTCTCTGAGGTCTCTGATCAGGTGCACCGATTAGTTTTGCTTGTTTTTCTTAACTTCAAATTTGACGTGGATTGACGATAGATTAGGGGTTTAAGTTGGTATTCGGATTTTTTTCCCTCGTAGCTGTACTCGAAATTAATCCATGCTGATATGGAAGGAAAATTGTTTGGTAAATAATATGAGTGATTGTTGTTGGCAGGAAGAAGAAAGTTTGGAGGAGCCCAAAGCAAAGAGAAAGCGAGTGGTAGTGGAGGCGGCTGAGATTACCGAGGAAGAAACCGAGAAAAATTCTAGTCCATCGCTGGAGTCTAAGAACGATAATATCAACAATAGCGTAGCGCCTAAAACTATCGAAACTGGATTTTTCAGCAAAATCCCGCCTGAACTTTTTCATCATATCCTTAAATTTCTCTCCTCCGAGGTATTTTTAAGTGAAAAAGAAGTCAATTAGTTATGACTCTTTATATGCTTAGTACATGGATTGTTTTCCTGGTTACTTTACTTGGTTGAAATTAGTTTGTTTCTATGCTCGCAGGACCTCGTTTCTTGTTCATTAGTCTGTAAATTTCTAAACTATGCAGCATCTGATGAAGCATTATGGCGTCGCTTGTAAGTATATTACTTTATTGTAGTTGGTTCGGTCCAAATATGGAGCTGTTTGGAACTTGGCTCCTTATGACTTTAATGAACTGATCTTAATTACATGTTTTGATATTCTTTGTTTTGGGACATGTGCACGGTTACATTTGTATGAACCATGAGTATGCCTATTGTCTACTTAAAAGGGTTCACATTCATGTAGGTACTGTATGCGTTGGGGTCTGCTTCCGCCTACAAGGAAATTAACGGAATGTCCATGGAAAAAGCTATACATCCAGGTACTTGAATCAATGATAACATCATGCAGTAAATGAACAATCCCAAAAACAATCTCTCTTTCCCTTCTAGTTTACCTACTGTTGTACTAGTTTGAGTATTATTGCACCAACAGACAAAAGTCATTCTCTAGCGAGTCTGAGAGTGTATATCATGATTCTCCTGTCTATCAATGGCTGCATGCATTGCATAATATATTAGGGACCACTATCCTGGCAATAATGAGCCAATCTAGTTTGTGACTGAGTATTTGTTAATTATTCATCTATGTGTACTTATCCATTTATTGATGTGCTGGAGTTGATCAATGTGAAGGCATTACTTTAAATAAATTTGAACCACCATATTAGCTGTACTTTATCATTCTTGAGTAACTCATGCATCTATTTTTCATATTTTGCGTGGATCTTGTCATTTATCCTACTTTTATGCAGCGTGATGAAGAGGACATGGCTGAACTTGTGAGAAACTGCTCAAATGAATTTAAAGAGTATTACATACAAATGCAAGCAGCTAAACGAAGCCAAGCACCTCTTCCTTCACAGGTAATGAGGGTATATACTATAATATGAAATTATATCCTCTGGCACTTTATGACCGTTATTAGTAATATAGTTTAAAGATTCTCTCAGTAGTCTTGAAAATAATATTGAAATGGAACAAAAGAAGAAGATACGACTCTGGTGGTTTTTCATATTTAAGTTCTGTTCAGTAGCCCTGCCCTTGAAGTTTGAAGAAATGAAATTGGAGAAGGGAGGAAAGAAGATCTAGAATCATATTCTAATGTCCATTCACCTCTATTTTTGTTGTTATTAACCTGAAATAGATACTTGTTGAGACAGAACTTTGCATTTTGAAAACATAAAAGTATGTCTGGTTTGAGAAAATGCTTCCAATTTTCAATCTTGAAAAAACACCTTTTGTTTTAATTTTTAAGTTTTCCTAAAGACTGCGATAACCTTTTTTAAATGCAACCTACTTAAAACAATGAGCGTTGAACTTCAGCCTCCTGCGACATTTGTTAAACATGAAATCCTTATATACACAACAACTGGCAAGTTGTCGCTCCAATGAGCTTATATACACAACAGTTGATAAGTTTTCGCTCCAATGAGCTTGAATCTGATCTGATTCTCGGTATTGCACATGTATATCTGAATTCTTGTCTGTTTTGTTTAATTACTTTATACTTTCATATAAGGGACGTTGCTTAACCATGTATGTTGATTTTCTGTTTCATATGTCAAGTTGAAAGATGATAGGATGATTCTTGACAAAACGGTAGCTGATCAAGTGTCTTCATGGAAAAGAAGCAGAGGCCTCAGTGATACAGTGGTGACTGATCATGCTTGCTCTGGCGAAACTTGCTCTTACCATCATATTGGAGATGTATTTATTTGCGAGAAGACTGGACATGTTCATGGTGGGACACGCCATTTCTTTTTGTGTTTTAATGATGTACAAAAGTTCATTATTTTATTTAAAAATTTGCGTCTGGACTAGATCTTCACTATTTTGTTTTCTTTTTCCCAGTATGTGATGATACATGTAGAGAAGTTGTTATGGACCCGGCCAATGAGCTTTTGGTCTGTACAATATCGGGGCACTGTTTTGATAGATTACTGTCACCATCCGAAATGGAGCCTGATGCTGTAAGTTAACGATTCCTCTGTCTTACATGTGTATTTTTCTTATTGAGATTTTGAATGACATTTCCTAGTAATTTATCTGTCCAAATATATCATATTGAGGTAGTGGGCCTTGACTTTACTGTCATGTGAGTGGAACTGCGTACAGAATCCAATGAGTTACGTTACCACATTTGCTTCAGGGTTTAGTTTCGTTAGTTTCATGAAACCAAGAAATAGATTGAAGCTTTTATTAGAAATTTGATGATTCACCTCATTTTATCAGAATTAAATTTAGAAACTCTTAACGGAGGTACAGTTTTTACACCTAATGCTTCGCCTTGTTCCTTTGGAAATTCAGGAGCAGCAACAAGGAGGTGTGACCGATGAGGCAGAACCATTTATGGGATCTGGTCGTTTTGGTAAAACAGATTCATTCTTTTACTAGTCTTCTGTATGGTTCTGTGTCTGAAACTCATTATGGTGCGTTTTTCTTTGCAGCACGAGCTTATTTACTGGGATATAATTGTGCTGATGAGAAGGAGCTTGAAGCTACTTTGAGGTTTTGCTGATTCCCATATTGATCTGCTGTGTGGTGGGGGTTTTGTCGTGGGCTCGTGGGTATGGTTTAAATGATCAAATTTATGGATGTATCTACCTATTTTAATTATAAAATAGATAGATAGATGTTTTCCTACATTAAGACGGTGACTTGTGATCATGGAGGCTCACCCAGCGTATGAATTTATGATTAGCCTTGTAATACTTTGCACCTGTTATTCCTTGTTAATAGACATTTGCTTTAATGTATAGTTGAATCCATTGTAGACGCTTTCTTCCCCAGTTACTGCTTACGGTAGTTTGAAAGAGAGAGGGAATTGTTGCAATTTGGGCTGCTAGTCTTCGGCTTTAAAACTGGTAGGTAAAGTGGCATACAGAAGAAGAGAAATATTGAGCAACAAACCTATGTTTATTTCCAAGAAAAATGGCTTTGGCAGGATAGAAAAGGGGGGTTGCGAATAAGTGGGAGAGGGAATGACTTGTTTGACCTCATTGGCATGCGTGATTCTTTTTCTTATGGAACGGAACATTTCTTAAACCAGCTCTCCGTCCATAAATGGTGGATTATGATCTGAGCCTGTAACACTTCGTATGTTTGTTGGCCATAAATACTTCATATATTTGGACGAGTGTAGTGAAGCTAACTTTTCTCCTGTTTCTTATGTTTCCTTGTATTTTTAGTTATATTAGGAAGTTTTTTTTTAAAAAAACTTTTAAACTCTTCCTACAATTCATCTCATTCTTATAATCTTATTACATAAATGAGCGCATGGGACTTTATTTCTCAGTATTTTGTTTAGATGTACGTGGGCATTTGCTTATCTATATGTCTGTATATGACACGCCTAGAAAGTTGTGTTCATGATAAATATGAATAGTTATTGGTGGGCAGAAAGAATGCAGACACAAGTCAAAATGCATAAACAATTGAATGTGCTCATCTCCTGGGAATGTTAAAAAATGAAAGCGTTTTTTGCCTTTCCCCTCCAGCAAGCAACTAGTCCCCCAGCCGTTTCAATTTACATTTTTACTTGTATTCCTCGTCCTATATATAAAAGAGAGAGAGAAGAAAATTTTTGGTTATTTATAAAGTAGAGAAAAAAATTTTCATTTGAATTTATAATCTTACCTTTCATTTGTTATTATATTAATTCTATTTTTATTTTTATTATTCTGGTTTTAGTTATAACTCACTTCTAACATGTTTTATATAGGTTTTAACCTTTATTAATTCTAATTTAAAATTTAATAACTTTTCAGTTTTATTCCTATTTAATATATATGTAAACAAAGCTAACGCAATAATAAATAAAAAGTAAAATTATGTATCCATGCAAAATTTTTTTCTCAGTATCTTATAAATAGGGCCAAAAAAAGTATTCTTTTTTATCATATAAAGAGGACAAAAGGAGTATATTGTAAATTAAATGGGGATAGAGTTGGAAAGTTGTTGAATTTTAAATTAGAGTTAATAAAATTTAATTTTTTTTCTTGATTTGTGTAAAATATATTGCAAGTAACTTATAAATAGAATGATAAAAATACTTATTAATTGTTTAAAATTTTCTATTTTAGTCTTTTATTATTAATTTTCCTCTTAATTTATTATCATTTCCATCACATAAGGAAAGCCGTAATGAAGGCATTGTTTAGATTTGTTTATTTAAATGCCTGTAAACATGTTTTATGTAAGTTAAAACAAAACTTTAATTCATTTTTTCTCTTATATTTATACATTTTTTCTCTTATATTTATACATTTTTTCTAAAGTAATCTTTCTGATAATAGTAGTTCTAATCAATATACTTGATTAGCAAGGATATCTTAGAAAAGAAAACACTTATTTATCACAAATAATTAACTTATCTTATTTTTTTAATCTTTTTAAATTAGTTAATTAACTCTTATATTTAGAATTAGAAGAAGTATTAAAAAACTGTTTCTAACTAATTTTAAACAAGTCCAACGAGCTTGGTGAGGACCCATCAACAGAGTCAAACCTTGTTTGCCCATAAATCATACTCCTTCGGTCCTTAATATAGGACCCAATTCTTGAGTTGGTTTTGGTCCTAAATATAAAACTCATTTCTCATATTTATCAATTTTCTCTAAATTACCCCTATGGATACTCTCTCAACTATAATGAAGTAGAAAAGGGAGAGGGGTATTAAGAAATATGATTATGGTGTTTTAGGAAAAATGTGTCACTTTTCTTATAATTAACTAACTTACCTAACTTTCTTAATCTAATCAAATTAATTAAATGAATCTTATATTAAAGACCGGAGGAGTAATAAAAAATGTACCTGTGCCCCTTAAACTTCGTAACAAGCCGGTGTTTGCAAAGCAGGGCTTGCGCAGTACGTAACAGGTGGGGCCAAAAAAGGAGCAAGACTGGTAGGACTGCAATTGGGATAAAAATTTAGTTGTCGCCCGTGCTCCAGAGGAAATCAAGGCGCACTTCCAATTATATGTTTAATTATTCTTTTTAAATATTTTCTATATTTTCAAATAGAGGAGGTGACCCTTTCTAGGTTCGCTTTTTACCGGGCCTCATCTCCAGTGAGTCACGTGTTATTTTTGTTTGTGGACAAACAAGTTAACCATATGTGATTTGCTCTATATTTATTGTTTCTTTCTGTTTTAGTTATAAAAACTAATTGATTAATTTAAGAAGATTAAAAAAAAATTTAAGTTAGTTATTTATAATAAATATATGTTGTTTTTTTTTAAAATATCCTTACTAATCAAGTGGATTGGCTAGAACTATTATTGTTAGAAGAAGTGTCTTGGAAAAAAATACATAAATATGAAAGATAAAATAGATTAGGGTCTTATATTTAGAACCAAAATAAAAATCAAACAACATTTTATATTAAGGATTTAAACAGCCTCATGGCCTCGTCAATACTGTCAGTGAATTGGATTCTGAAAACAGGACATGCTTTTGAGTTAAAAATAAAAGGGCGCATGAAAGAATTTATATTTTCTTTTGCCAACGAATTTATAAATTAATTACCATCATTCAAAATCTTTACATAATAATATTAATAATACGATTTGAATTCAAAACTTTTCAATTTACTTTTTCGGTTAGTATTATGAGTTCAAATAACTAATTTAAATATAATAAAAAATGAGTTAAAATTAATTAAAAATAATAAGTAGGCAATAAATACACTTTTATTTTTAAATATATTTTTATAATAATAAAAAAAGTGATTAAAAATGTACAAAAAATATAATGAGAAAGGGTATAAAAAAGGAGAAAGAATAAACTATTAAGAGAAAAATAAAAAAATATATTAAATGTTAAGAAAAATTTAAACTAAATCGAAACGCATTATATCCTTCCTTAAATTTGAATCTTACGAATAAAATCGGTAGAATAGTTGTTTACTTACCAACCAAGTAATGGACTAACCTGCGAGGCTCATGAATGACGTCGTATAAGATTTCTTATCGAAGCGGACAAACCAGCCCTTGTGCGCTTTCAGACTTGGAAGCCAGAAAACATCTCTAATCTCTGTAATGCATTGACTTAGAGCCATGTGCAAATAAATATCAACAGAGGATTCCTTCATTTACGTACCAAAAGCAAATAGTACTAAACTGAATCATTTTCATAGTATTCTCATTTTCTTAACTCTTCTGTTCCTGAGTTCTGTCTCCTGTGCACCAGTATGTCAATTCAACTGTTGGCTTTCTTCTTTCTCTTCTTCTGTCTTCCTGCCATTTTCATCTTCCTGTTCAAAGCCCCGTCCCCTGCAAACATCAACAAGAAGAAGAAGAACGAGCTCATTTCTCCGCTCAGGACGACCCTCCCAAAATCATACCCTCTAATCGGTTCCTATCCAGAACTTATGGCCAATTACGACCGCCGGATCCAGTGGTTCTCCGATGTCGTCCTAATGTCACCGGCCAATACCTATGTCCTGCATGGCTCCCTGGGGGAGCGAGCTGTCATTACCGGCAATCCCGCCGTCGTACAACACATTTTGAAGACCCATTTCCCAGTTTACCAAAAGGGTCAAGCCTTCCGCGAAACCCTCACCGACTTTCTGGGCAACGGAATCTTCAACACCGACGGTGATGAAACCTGGAAATTCCAAAGGCAAATCGCAAGCCATGTATTTAACACCAGGTCTCTGCGTAAGTTCGTTGAACAGGTTGTGGACACCGAGCTCAACGATCGCCTCATTCCCATTCTGGCCACGGCGGCAGCCCAAAACCAAGTCCTTGATTTCCAAGACATCCTCCAACGATTCGCATTCGACAACATTTGCAAAATCGCTTTCGGGTTCGACCCAGAGTACCTCTCGCCATCACTAGGGAAGAGCAAGTTCGCTCAAGCCTTCGACGATGCCACGGAGATCAGCAGCAGAAGGGCCAGTCATCTGCATCCCTTAATGTGGAAAATACGGAAGCTTCTCGACATTGGATCGGAAAAAAGATTGCGATTAGCAATCTCTGAAGTGCGGGAATTCGCTAAGAACATAGTCAGAGATAAGAAACGCCAGCTCACCGAGGGGGCTTCTCTTGAATCAGCTGACATGTTATCAAGGTTCTTAAGTTCGGGCATTCGGACGAGGACTTCGTGACGGATATAGTAATCAGCTTCATATTGGCAGGTAAGGACACAACTTCTGCTGCTTTAACGTGGTTTTTCTGGCTTCTTTCGAAGCATCCAGAAGTGAGAAAGAAGATTGTGAACGAGGCCAGCGAAAAATCAGAAGCCCAAGTGTACGATGAAGTGAAAGATATGGTATACACCCAGGCAGCGTTGAGCGAGAGCATGAGGCTGTACCCGCCGGTGCCGATGGACTCAAAAGAAGTAACGGCGACGACGTTTTGCCAGATGGAACCGCCGTGAAGAAGGGGATGAGATTGTTGTATCATGTGTACGCCATGGGAAGGATGGAGAAGCTGTGGGGG